>NW_013669211.1:73555-87362 GCF_000517525.1 Limulus polyphemus
AAAATATGTATAACTACATTAGAGGCTTAGAGCACAGTTAATTCTGGTGGTTACACTACAGGAGGGTTAGACATGGTGCTGTTCCAGTATGATTATATATGTATAGATACATTAGAGGCTTAGAGCACAGTTAATTCTGGTGGTTACACTACAGGAGGATTAGACATGGTGCTGTTCCAGTATGATTATATATGTATAGATACATTAGAGGCTTATAGCAGAATTAATCCTGGTGGTATGTAGACTTGTATTAGAGCAAGAATCATTCTAGTTCAAGTAAAATGTGATTATTGTTCTTAAAGAATAAATAATTCACAAGACGATTTAACAAGAGGTTTCTACGGCATGGTTAAACAGAGAAGCATTAGAAAGGGATTAGATGTGTATATAGTTCAATGAGATTTAATATAGAACTTGGCTAGATAAAATAGAATTGCACTCTAGCAGAATTAAGCATCGAGACACTACATCAACATTTTATATGGCGTTACAGTAAGATTAAACATATAACTAGATTATAAGATCTTTTAAGAAACTGCTCTAAATACAGTAAGATTAAATATGAACTTTCACAATTGTAAATAGAAGTATACATGACGCTAGTATAATAGAGCAGAACTAGAAGAAAGTCACAAGATGAAGATTGAATAACGTTCAGTAATGTATAAGCATTTAAATATTAAATATTTCTGTGCCGACAAAACAAACAAACAAACTACGGGTAGACATGTTGCAAGAGTTGACAACGAGCCATATCGTGTGACGTGAGATACATATTGTTATATAATATTCTCAGTAAATATGTAGGTCATATGCTATCAAACTAGGTGGCTCACAGTTGTCAGAAAGCAGCCAGTGCTAGGCTCTCTCTCTCTCATTTTTATCTCTTTTGAAGCTTGTATTATATATTTTCAGACTTCGATAATGCATTTACTGTATTATCCTGCTAGGTGGATAGTGGCTAAATACGAGGTTGTTAGATAATAAAATAATAAAGAACCGCGTGGGAATAAGATGTCAAATTGCAGAATGTCGACATGAAATGACACCATTTATATCTGTTAAAATCTAAATTAGCTAAAGTGGGTTATTTAAATGTACATGTGCGTGTATTCGGGCAGACAGACAAATGAAATATATACATAAATACAATAATATAAATCAGGTTTCATGATTAGATATAGATAACACAATACGTACAATGCTGTGAATTTAGATAGGGAGATTACTCCAGCATAAAAATTGTAGTATTTGCATTATAATTATAGGTAGAGTATGTTTCCTGTTCGTTCCAATGTGGCTTAATGCAGAGGTTCCTTAATGTTTTTTTTTTTCTTGAGGCCCATCAGTTGAGCTTCTGTAGGCACAACGGCCCATGCATAATCCTATCCTTTCATCAGTGGTACACTGCTGTATAAGGGTACTTGGTATAGCTTTTATTTATTCCGTAATCAACGAAACAGCTTGTGAAATCTTTAAAAGCTGGTACAAGTAAGTTATAAAACATAAAAAAAGAACAACTTAATATTGAAACGTTTTTAACGTGAAAAGGGCCAAATATAGTCTGGTGGTTAATTTGCTGAATGGATTATCGGAAGGTCTAAGGTTTGCGACAAGATAGGCTACTGAACACTCCGTAATTTCAGCTGTTCTTCTGTTATAACCACGATGGTCAATCCTACTATTCGGCTTAGAGAAGAGGTGGCTAATGTTGACTGATTCAGCCCCCTGGTCAGCAGCTGTAAATTAGGGATAGCTATAGTTGATCCTTGTGGTCTCTGACCCGCCCATTTAGTTCATGTGTGGCATAAGGTATTGTGCAAGTTGAAAATATATATCTTATTTAATGTTAAGGATGTACTTGTTACTGACCGCTTAACAATGTTGCTTCGTGAACAGTGTTAAGAAAGTTGTTGCAGCTTACGATCTGGAAACTTCTAAGTTAATTGTTTACATGTAACTATGATGTATGGTGGTGTAAATATGTACATTATTAATTTATTAGTGTATAAAACAAATAAATAAGCGTAGCAGTAAAAATATTATGTAACGATTGATGTAGTAGTATACACATTCCCCCAAAACAATAACAACAAACAAAATATACTGGTTGATAATGCTAAGTAACTTTAAATTGATTTAAGTAATATAACAGCAAGTGTTTTGTAAAAAATTATACGTCAGAGTTCTCTATAATATTTTAAAATCCATCTCCTTAGCAGGAAGTACATAAATATTTTGTGTATCGCAACCAAGAGCTTTGTTTATATAGTATAAAGAAAGAAGCATTGAATTTAGTTTTATAATATTATAATATATTGTGATTTAGTAACTGGACTTGATCTAAAGCAGAAGTAAAATAAAACCCGGAAGATAAAATGAGGAAGAAACTTAGTTCTTTTGAACTAAGCTTCATATTGAAATGCCTTTTTTTCCTTTTCTTACTAACAACATAAACTGTAATTATAGATGGCCATCAATTTCAGACAGCACTTTTTTTTTAATATGTCCCTGGTTTAAGCACAAATGTCATAGTTCTATATACATAGCAATTCTGCACTGTTAAGATCCCAAATTTTCACTCATTTGAAAAATTCTAGCATTTCCTTTCTAGATGGGGAGTATTCAGGCATACCATATTCTCCTACCATCTATAGTGATATATATATATACTCTAAGTTATTGATTATTTAGACTGTCATGGCGGCAACACTTAGTCCAGGGGGTCAAATATTATCTTGTTTTAGGTACCTCATCCCTTTTTTCGTTTCTTAGATGATGTCTTCTTGTCTGCGAGGATGTTTTAGAGTATTTTGAACCTACGTTAAAACTAGTTAGGACTGGAATATCCTTTGCTGGCCGTAATATGACGTCAGTTGAACCTGATAGCTGGCCAATGGTCAGAGAACAGATGTTACGAGGTGATGTTGTCCGGTAGATAAAAAAAGCAAATCGATGCTTGGAATACAATTCGGTGCCTGTCCTGTGAAAGTGGGTTTTCTCGGGATACTTCCATCCCCTCCCTCCCCACAACAAATTCCAAGGCATTATATTTATCGATCCCCCGCCAACCTGTGATCCTGATTATGGGCCGTCAATGTTTATCGATAGCTGTAGAAGTCCGGGATGTCAGTATTGACCGGTAGATTATTTGGCACCTGACCAGTGAAAGTTGGTTTTCTCGGGGGCTCCCGTTTCCTCTCAAAACAAAATCTGGGCATTGGATTCTTAGATCTCTTCGCCGCCCTGAAGAACCACAATGGCAGCTGGGTAGTTAAGAAAAGATGCAGTGATACCACCAAAATCTTCAGGAATGCAGAATCATAAAACTTCAAAGTATAGCCCCTCACCTAAATTACGAGTGGGGCAAAGAAAAGCTCTTGTTTCTGAGCGCTCCCTGTAGTCTTCTGAGGTTTAGGCGAAGGCTTGATACCGAAATAACTGCTAAGTTTTTCTTTCATTTCTTTGGAATACAGTTTTGTAAAGTGCGTTCAGCGTTTATTGTTGAGGTAATACATCTTGCGAAAAGAAAGATTTTAAGACTGTCTGTCGTCACATGTAGGTATCTGCTCAGTTTTCAGTGTTTTTTGTGCCATGGTAAATAAAGATTTTGTTATTTTACATAAAGTGTACAGCCTCTGTCATTTCAACTACTTTCACTAGTATCGAAAAGTCACTCGGATATTCTTACTCGAGAAGTTCACTAAGCCGGACTTGCAGTTATTCACGGATATTTCTATAGGGAAATTTGTCGGGAAATGAGCTTGATTTGGAAATACCACAGAAGAGCGTGTAACATAATCGTGATAGAATTACTGAAGAGATGCAGTTAGAAAAGATAGCAGGAACTATTGATGAACTCAATAAAGATCACACGAAAATATAGTTCGATATTTTCCTTATAGTTTTTCATTTGTTTTTCCTTCTCAATTTAGGCAGTTTATTTTCGTTTTTTATGGCCAGGGGGTCAGGGAGCTCGACTCGCAATCTGCGGGTCGCGGGTTCGAATCCCCGTTCCACCAAACATGCTCCTCTTTTCAGCCGTGGGAGCGTTATAATGTCACGGTCAACCCCACTATTCTTTGGTAAAAGAGTAGCCCAAGAGTTGGCAGTGGGTGGTGATGATTAGCTGCTTTCCCTCTAGTCTTACACTGCTAAATTAGGGACGGCTAGCCCTCGTGTAGCTTTGCGCGAAATTACAAACAAATAAACAATTTTCCTTTTCAAGTTTTATAGGCAAAGCTTTATCAACCGACGCGGAACTGATGGTCACAATGCAAGTTTCTTTTTGCAACTGTGTGATGACATCTGATGTTAAAGCGTGTCGTCTACTCTAAAGAAAAGTCTACAGTTTATTCATTTTTTGTAAGTTCGTTGCTGATGTAGAAATAGGCTTGTGTTATTTTACTTCATATTCAGATGCATTACACAAGTCGTGAAATAATTAAGTCACACTTACAAGGAACTTATGGATACAAAAAACAAAACATAACCTGTTTGTGCTTGGGGAAAGTTCCTCCTGGTTTCGGTTTGCGTGACATTTTTGTATGCGAACTAGAATGTGGCGGGTGTTGCACTCTTAAAACTTAAATTTCTATTAGCTGCTTACGTTAATCATTCCTATTTTCCTCACGAAATTAATCAAAAACACTTAAAATTAAGAATAAAAGCCATAAATATTGTTCATTTAACATAGTTACAGCTGCCAACAGTACTCAAATAATTATGCAAAAGAACGCGCCACCGGTCGACCACAGTTTAGCGGCAACTTTGTAACACCCACTTCCACGCTGCCAAATGTCTTGAGAACATCGTATTTTTTTGTCTTGTCTATTTAATGTGTTTTATTGCATAAAGAATTCGCAAGAAAGTCCCAAGTGTTGTAAATACACAATTAATATAATTATGTAGACATCAATGTCAGCCAACTGGGTCATGACATCACTAATATGTTAGTTAGTTTGAAGTTATGCACACAATGGGCTATCTGTGCTCTGCCCACCACGGGTATCGAAATCCGGTTTCTAGCGTTGTAAGTCCGCAGACATATCGCTGTGCCACTGGGGGGGGGGGGCAAAACGAAAATTATTTGTTTGTAATTTCGCGCAAAGCTACACGAGGGCTATGTGCGTTAGCCATCCATAATTTAGCAGTGTAAGACTAGAGGGAAGGCAGCTAGTCATCACCACCCACCGCCAACTCTTGGGCTACTCTTTTACCAACGAATAGTGAGATTAACCATCACATTATAACGCAGATTGCGAGTCGAGCTCCCTAACCACCTGGCCATCTAATATGTTAGATGGTTGCATTGCAGATAAATGCATCAAGTCAGTTATTAACAAGAATATGACGTTTATGAATAGTTATTTCGAGTGCACTTTCTTCTTTAAGTCTTTCTCTATTGTACTTATTACCGATTTAGTAACTATTGTACTCATTATTCTGTTGTTAGTCATCTACGAAATCCGTTTTTTTTGTTAATTAAAATCGTGTTTTTTATTATGAATATGGAATAATCTGGAAGCTGTTGTGCCTTCAAAACAGACGTATATATTAGAATAAAGGAAATCGCTGTATAATCATTTTTGAGGTAGTCGGTTAATCAACAGACGTGTCACATTATGAACGATTTAAAAAATAATAAATACGTGTAGGATACAGCGCTCTTCCTTTCAAGATTTATGGATTATTGACGTAATACCGTTTATATGACGTCATTTTGACGTAAGCACGGTGAAAACCGCATTTTTCGGACAAAGAACCAAATGAAAAAAAAAAGTCGCTGTTCAAATTGCTTAAACTCCAAAGTTGTTTTTATCTATGATAAGTGGAATATATTTGTATTCTCTTCAAATGTTTCATTTTATCAATATTTAACTCAAATATAAATACACTACTTTTAAATGAGGAAATTTAGAGTAATAAGATGTTTGATAAGGTTTTTTCAAATAATTTTCCTTATAAACCCTTAAATACTTTTAGGTAATAATAATAATAATAACTGTTTTTTCGGCATTATTTCTGATGACTAAAAATTTCTATTCACGCCACCTTATACTTTTCATAGAAAAACAGGCCAGGCTGACTTGTGGTTAGCGTTCCAGGACGTGATGCTACTAAACACGTTCTGTACCGTTAGCTGTGAGCGCGTTATAAGAGGGGCAGTTGATCCCATTATTCAATACAAAAAGGCAGACAAAGACTTTGTGACAGCAGATGCTGGTGGCTGTCTACCCTCTTTATGTTTAAGAGTTCAAAACTAGGAACGGCTATATCTGAACTCTAGGGGGTCTCTGAAATGGGCGTTTAACTCGTGTATGCATAAGGTTGAGAATTACATTTCGTAGAAAAACATTCGTTCTAATTTACTTGTCTCAGTAGATCTTTATCACGAAACGTTAGCGTTAGAAAATGCTAAAAATTTAGGAATTCTGTAACTCATGATAGATTCTATGAGTCCATGTCAAATTTAGCGTAGCGCGTTAGGGAAATTTTGTCTAGTCACGTTTACTCATTTTGCTATAAAAATTAGCATAACTACTGTATTATCTTGATAATTTATACACCTACTAATCAGTATATATTAATCAGTAGTACTTTACGTTAACTGTGTATGTAAAATGAATGACTTTACATTGTATTTCAACATAGGTGTCCATGCGGTTTTCAGATTTATGGTGTATGCCAACATAGATTTCCTTCTAGTCTCGAGATTTTATGATGTTTTTCCATGTCGTTATTTATATGGTTATCAGATTTATGGTGTGTGCTAACATAAATTTCCCTCTTGTTTCGAGATTTTATGATGTCTCTCCATGTCGATGTCTATATGGTTATCAGATTTATGGTGTGTGTGCTAACATAGATTTCCTTCTAGTCTCGAGATTTTATGAGGTCTTTCCGTGTCGTTGTCTATATGGTCTTTAGTATCCTTTCCGTATCCTTACCATAGAGAAAATATGGATATTGTTAAAATAATGGTCTTATTCTTCTTGCTGTTATATATATAGTAGTAGTATTTAGTAAGTAGGTTGAATAATATGGGTGTTGGGCTAAGGATTCTTCTATAGTAGGTGCCTGTGACTTGTTGGCGATAAATTCAAAAATAAACGAACAGCACGCACTCTACTTGTTTTCAAAATATGTATGTACAACAAATTCTTTACACTATAGAGATCATAGGCATGTCATAAACACTATATATAGTTCTCTTCTTCTTGTCAAAAGTCCACTTAGGCCTATTCAATTGCTTTAAAATTTCACTTGACAAGCCGAACTGTCTTTCTCTATTTTTATCTTAAACACTCAGTGTATAATTCACTTATTCCATTTCTTCTCCCTCTCTTTTATCACAACTGTATCGGTGTATAATTCACTTACGCTGTCATTGAGTTACCACAGTTGTATCATGAACTTCCGATACTGCTTTTTCGTATTTAGGCCTACTTCCAAATAATCGTCTGCTTTTGATAGGTTCAGTTGTTTTATAACATCCTTTGACGAGACAAAGTATTCTCCTAAAATGTCAGAAAACTATTAATCTCACTTCAACATATCAACCGTTCGGCTATTCACTCTTATGACGGTTAACTTTATGTTTTCTAACCTTTCTCTGACCGAAACTCTCTTTCATTCGGATTTACTTTTGGCTCTTATTCCACTTTCTCTGACTGTCTGCTGTTCCCGCTCGTCTCACACTATTTATATGTTTATCACTTAATCGTGTGCTCGCCTTCTAAAAATCTCTATATCCTCGACATCAATACATTTCACGCGACGTTCGATAGCCTCAACATCAATGAATTATAAACACAACGTACGATTCTTACCGAGTTACGTAACTAAATTTATAACGTTTACTTTAAAATAATCGCTTTCAATTCTCTTGTTCCGGAAAAAAAACAACTAAATAATCATGAAATATTCACTCACAAAATAAATAAATTAATAATACCTACATTAAACAGTTTTATATCATGACAGACGTGATAAATATTTTGTGGTTGGAACACTATTATTATACATTTTGATAATTTTTGAAAATCCCAAAGGGACTAGATAAAAATGTATTTTTTTTAAGTATATATAATAGGCTTAATATTAATATTTTATGACAAGTATAAATATTTCGTAATGCCCTATTACAGTCAATAACTCTTTACTTCATCCCAACTAGTTCCAATCAGCTTTCTAGTAACAGTTTTTCAAACTCTTTAAGTAGCTATTCTAGTGTAAATGTCTAGATTATCAGAGTTAAATGTATTTTTTATATTGGTTTTCGTTTTTGAAGCTGTGTTTCCGTACTGTAGACACTGTTTCCTTTGTAAATATAAGCATCTAAATACATTTCCAAGAAAAAAGACGGAGAAAATAGAGAGAGAAAAAGAACGACTGAGAAAGAAAAGATAATGTGCTTCCTCGTGCATGTTGTGAACAATGTATGCCAGAATGGCCTGTGCTGTAAATAAAGCCTACATGTTTTAGTAACTTCCTCTGAAGTATTGTATCTGTGTAAGCAAAACGCTAAACCGTGGGGAAAATGAACAATTCAAGCGATCCCATCATAGGAAATTGCAACTCTGATCAAAAAGATTGTACTATAAGTGTTCTGCCTTGGAGCATTTGGTATAGGAATGAAGTCAGTAGCTCGATCTATATTTAAACTGATTTGCATATAAATCGTTCTAACGTTTTACAGTAACATACATACTGCGCGAATTTTAATATGTTATACATAGTACGTTAAAACTCAATATTTTGCACGGATAGGGCGATAAATTCAATATATATATTAAAGCTGTATGTATATTTATCTCCAGTAATTCACCGAAATCCTTCCGAGTGAACGAGGTTCTGTTATTCATTTCAACGGTATTCGTATCATACTTTAGAAGGTATAAAATAGTTATGTTTATTTAAAAATAACGCTGCAAATTTTTTGTCTTTATGATAAAAGTACTATTTGAAAACTCCATATAAATGGTAAGGGCGTGCGGTCGTTAATAAAATTCAAACGTAATGTTTTTATGTGACTGCGCTGACAAAATGAAAACAACAACAACACCAATTTAGGTGACTTATTGAAAGTATACGTCATATTTGATTATAGTGTGATATTTATGCTGTTTTCTTTTATGCATTGAATATCTGTCAAGTATCAACGACGAGGCGTAAGCTTAATCATCAGGTTTCGAACTGTTAGCCTTAAAAACGTTGTGTTATATAAGAAGAGTGTATATTGCTGATAAACTCGGAGGATGTGTGATTAATGTTGAATGATGGTGAGCAGGTGATAATATCATATTTTTCCATAGAGAAGTCTGTTAGAAAACAGAGGACTAAACATGATATTTTAAAACTGCGAAAAAATATAGCCTTTCTCGATGTTCATGAATTACTTTATCATATTAACTACACTTGTGTAGAACATTACATAAGGGTGTTACGAGGATCGTAACGATATCACATATAGGTGAGAATATACGCACAAGTAAACTATATGTGTAGGGATGATCGCTTTATTTGTTACAGTTGTGTTAATAATATACACGTCGTTGGTTAATTAACATGTTTTGGATGAAACTTTTAGCTAAATGATCTCGTTCAAATAGAGGTTAATGTAACATGTGATTCAAATAGGAAAGTTAATGTTTCACGTGTTTCATTAGAGAAGCTGATGTAGCATTAGCTAAATGATCTTGTTCAAATAGAGGTTAATGTAACATGTGATTCAAATAGGAAGGTTAATGTTTCACGTGTTTCATCTAGAGAAGCTAATATAGCATGTACATTTTAACATAATTTCCATTGTATGTAACATTATATATTTTTTAAGTTTGTTTCCACTTCAAATACTACTATTATTTTGAGTACTCGTTTTCGTTATTTTCTGGTAGAGAACATGTATAATGAACAGTTACTCATTCTATACACACATCACTATAATTCATGAAAAGACATTTCTGTAAGTTTTTTAGTAAACATTTGTTTAAAGTATGGAAATAATTTTATTTGTTTTAACTAAATAAACGTAATAATAACAATAAATCAAGTGGTTAATATTTGTTTTTTATTACTGTTTATTGAAGTTTAAATGTTAAGCGTGACAAGACTAGTTAAAACATTCTTTCAAGATTACAGTGAATATGACATAGAATCAACTCGTAAATATATTAAAAACCGTTATTTTGGCTGTTCCTTTCTACAATAGCTTGAATTACTCTCTACCAAATGCCACATTCTGGTGGCAGCTTTCACTGCAGTGGCCCAAGCTAACATCTAAAAATGCTAAAGCAATGTTTTAGTAGCTGCTTTAACTGCAGTAGCTTTAATTAAAATTTAACCGTTTTGTATCGTATTAAAATATACTCAAGTATATACTAAGCAGTTAACAAAGTAATTTTTTTTTTTGCGTATATTGTTTTCCGTACTAACCCTATCAGATAAAGATCCTCCCAAGGGGTTATGATGTCGGCAAAGAAATTTTATCAGAGTTATATTAAGGTATGCTAAATTATTGTATTGTTTTTTTCCGTTGTAGGCAATAGGACTGAAACTTGTGTTGTTTTTTGATAATGTAACTCTGTTCTTGTGTCGGGCGTGCCCTTGTGATTAGCTTGCTGGATTGTGAATCCAAGGGTCCTGTCACCGCAAAATCGCGTTTCACATTTTGGCGCATTAGGTGCATTATAAGAGTGACAGTCCAACACCATTGTGTGATTAGAGAAGCCTAAATGCTGCTGGCTGTCTTTCCTCTAGTCTATCTCTTCAAAATTAGAGACGGCTACCATATCGGCTTTCATTGTTTATTTTTTCTGTTTTAATACAATAATATTTTACCTTACTTTTAACTCATTCAAATTCTTAAAATATTGATACATTAGCATATACAGATTTTTACTGTATCAAATATTTTGTATATAGTTTTATAATAACGATCTTTTGTACATGTTTTAAATTTTTAGTTTCCGACTTTTTTTTGTTAGGGTAGTACTATTACTATAACGTTAAATCAAGTATAAATTTGTATCGAGTTTTTACCAAATTTAAGATACTTACTTGTATAAAGTTTAATAATTTAGACAAAATCTAATCTCGTTAACTCTGAAAAAGTTAATATTTTTTGTGTAAGATTATATTTTAAAAATGTAACTCACGTTTTAGTTTAGCTGTCTTTCTGTGTATTATAATTAGGATTTTTGGAACTTGGGAAAAAATTCCAGTAAATTACAAATGTTTTTCCACATTCTTCGAAATGTATCCGTTTCAGATTTAACATGAGAGCTTTAGGAAAATAGCAGTGAATTTTATCACAAATTGATTTCCGATTTAACATGAGAGCTTTAGGAAAATAGCAGTGAATTTTATCACAAATTGATTTCCGATTTAACATGAGAGCTTTAGGAAAATAGCAGTGAATTTTATCACAAATTGATTTCCGATGCTTCGCTAGCTTACGGCGTTTAAGCCGTAAATTCAAACTTGTTGCATTTAATGTTTTTATCTTTTTGTATTTTAATAATTTCTACATGGCTAATCTAACACTGAACGCTCGTACGCACCTTGGTGATTAGTGCTAACTGCCTCTGGTTGATGTCTCATTTAGGGAGAACTCTGCAGTGATTCATCTTGGGTGTTGCCATTTGTTGTGCAATACTGGTAGCATGTTCTTGGTGTTACTCGCATCCATGCACACTGTTATCGATGACATGCCGCTTTCGGTTGAGTTTCACTCATACGCCCATTGTGCGTGTTATCAGTTCACCAGTAAGTTTCCGTGACTCACTTCCTTCTGATTGAACCAGACTTTCTGTTTAATTTTCCCTCTATTCGTTTTGGTTGGTTGTTATAGAATCACAAGCAACTTGCTTATATTGGACGAAGCGGGAAAATTAACACTTTTATTTATAAAGTTAGATAAACAGAAACAAATATATTAAAGGAGATGAGTACTTAATAATAATCACATCATCTCTTCTGTAAACGGAATATTGTTTATTATTAAGTGTAAAGCTCCACAATGGTCTGTCTGAGCTACGCCCTACATGCGAACCCCGAATTTTATCGTTACAAGTCATCAAGTTTACCAATAAGTTACTGGGGGGAGCTGATTATACACAAAATGTTCGAAAGAAGCTAAGAAGTCCACATTTTGTTGCATTTCTAAACTGCACTTGTTTTCCAGTGACAAGATGGCTCTATATCAGTTATTCCGATAAGATAGAACTCAGTAAAAATAATTGTCGTCCATTTTTTTTTAACTCCTTCTGTGATTTGCCCGAGATAACTCGGGCTTCCTCTTTGTTTCACGAAATGCTTGTCATACTTAATTCAGACAAATCATTTCTCGCCGTATTTTTAATTATTTGCCCGAATATATTCACTTGTTATCAGGTTTTACAAACAGTGCTCGCTAGATGGCACTGGAAATGCTATCGGATTTATTCTGAATTATGTATCATAAACATTGGAGAAAAGCATTCCTATTCTTTAATTTAGTTTCACTGAAATATTATATATCGCGTATAAATCCAGATACGCAACATTTATATATCGAGTATATTTTGTGCAGAAATATAATATCAGATATTAAAAGAACTTTTGTTTCATCATTACCTAACTATAAGCTATGAAAAAGTTATATGGTAAGACACACTCGAATCCCATTCAGGTGAAAGTGTAAGGACATGCTTGTATCGTAGATAGAAATAATGTATTCGTGAAAATGTTTTTTAAAAACTACCCTATTTTATTATCTACGTACATCATAATTATTATGGGTTTATCAAATTGAAAGGGCCCTCCAGTGGCACAGCGGTATGTCTAAAAACTTACAACGCTAGAAACTGGGTTTCGATACCCGTAGTGGGCAGATCACAGATAGCCCATTGTGTAACTTTGTGCTTAACTTCAAATTGAAAAGGTTTCTTCTTAATTTATTGATTATCGGTAAAAGACGCATACTTTTCCAACACCCTCATTTCATAGTGCTTGTCTACGTTTCTACTAAAATATACTTTGTGTGTGTTAACTTATAACAATGTACACGACTAGAACAAGACATGCGACAGTGATGATTCATTTGGATCAACACAATTGTCAAATGGAAGTGGTAATCTCACGTGTAAGTACAACATAACGCGAGATATCAACATAACTCAACCAAAACTCGGCGAACATGGTTTACATAAAGTTTACTTACTTGAATGAAAGAAAGCAACTCTTGGATGATTTGTAGAGGATTATGAGCGTTGTTCTGACATCTTAGGACGTTCATATGATAACAGCCTTTGGGTGTTTTACATAAGTTTGAAATCTGTCCTTAGAATATTCACATTGCAGTAGCAGTAATACAACATCTCTTACAGTCTCTCTAAATATTTTGTAGATGTTTGAAGGCGCTTGGGTATTCGTGGGCAGTAATCAAACAACCCTTGGATATTTTGCGTATGTTTGAATGCTGCGTTTGATATATTCTTATAAAAAATGTTAAACCAAACAACCTTGATTGAATGTTTGTTTTGCTTTTTTTTTGCTTCTGTCTTGGTATATTGATATGGTGATAACCAAATAACCCATGGATGTTTTGTAGATGTTTGTACGCTGGTCTTGGTATATTGATATGGTGATAATCAAATAACCTATGGATGTTTTGTAGATGTTTGTACGCTGGTCTTGGTATATTGATATGGTGATAATCAAATAACCCATGGATGTTTTGTATATGTTTGTACGCTGGTCTTGGTACATTGATATGGTGATAATCAAATAACCCATGGATGTTTTGTAGATGTTTGTACGCTGG
>NW_013669211.1:88362-94581 GCF_000517525.1 Limulus polyphemus
ATACCAAATAACCCATGGATGTTTTGTAGATGTTTGTACGCTGGTCTTGGTATATTGATATGGTGATAATCAAATAACCCATGGATGTTTTGTAGATGTTTGTACGCTGGTCTTGGGTTGTCATTTGACAATTTGAAATTCGTAGATAAAAACGGAACCACTAGATGTGCAATATGAGAGGTTTAAAGATTTGTTTGCATAACAAGGACAGCAAAGGAATGACTCGAATACCGGCATAAAACAAACAAGTGAAAAAAACCTTTATTTGATGCAAAAAAGCGTGTTGGTGTTGTACTAAATTGGCCAGCCTATATCTGTAGTTCTGGTTTAAATACTGTGGCTGTTAGAGAAAAAAATGAATACTTTTTCACCTAAGAAAGACACAGTTTTTGTCTATACTACACTTTCAAGTCATGCTAAAGTCCTGGTGAGGTATTCTACAATCCCAGGTTACCTACATCAATGATAATTCTATTTATATGTTCTTAAGGGGGGATCATTTCTAGCCCATAACTAACTTCTACAAATCTCTGCGTCCGTGTGGGTCATTGATATACATTCATCGATTTAAATCGCTAAAATGGGGGGTTCGCCTCCCCGCGGTGGACAGAGCGCAGATAACTTATTCTGTATATTTGCGCTACAAGAAACAAATAAATCTCTGTTTCACCCTTTTACATTGGGTTGAGACACAACCCAAATAAAATGGAAACACCAAAAGCTTAGTGTAACGGGCACAAACTCTTCTGAATGACCACTGTGGTATGTGGATTTAGCCTGAGCCGAGGTTTAAAGGAAATTCATAACTGTCTACTTCCTGTTGACATGGATGTTAGCGAAATACAGAATATTTCTAAGTATATAAGGGTAAAATCTGGCAATTTTCAACCGACATTTAATATTTTATAGATGTGTACTTGTGTGTTTCATTTTCTTCCATTTATAAAACAAGTCTTATTCCTTGCCTGAATGTATTTGTTTTCTCAAATAGTTATGGTATTCTTGGAACACACAAGGCTCTTAAAAAGTAGAAACCTACGATATTATTTAGAATAAATAGTCTAACACCATATATATATACAAAAATTCAAGCATACCGTTTATACGTTTTCTTTATTGAAATTACGAAACTGTGATTTTAGCACCTTTATCTAGCGTCACTTTTGTTTTACATCGAGTGTTTTTCCAATATTTTTATATTGGGTGTCCATAAGTTTGTCTTAGATGTATGTTTTTCAGGGCGATAATACAGTTAAAATGTAGAAAGTTCAACATTACTTTAGATGTATGTTTTTAGGGCGAAAAATAGAAAATACATAATTACAGTGTTGAAAGATTTAGAGCTTTTCCTAAGGTTTTTTTCTCAATTATGTTTTTGATACATGAAGCTTTATATCTCATATATATACAGACCTAGTAACAAATGATCCAACAAAATGAAGAGCATTCTAGTAAATATATTTATTTATCGACTCTTGAATGGAATTTTATAATCTGAAATGTATTATTTTTTTGAATATCTATAGGTGACTTTTCAACTGCACAAATATTTTTACAGGTGCACTATTTGTGATAAACTGCACACTAGGAAAACCCCTGGAAAGAACAACATGACCTAGATGTATGATTTTCAGGGCAAAACCCCAAAAAATATGGAATCGAAGTGTTGATTGTTCAACATATCAACGTAGGCTGTGACGAACGCACTTAATGTAGATAAGTTTAAAACCAACGATAGCGGTTGCTTGTAGCACCTGTGGCATGCCATATTATATTGTCTGGTAAACTGTAATACATCAGTGATTTTAACTTCGAACTGTATAAATCAAATATTAATTTCTGTTATTGCGAGTGAAATCATAAGTTTGTTTAACCTGTATGTGCTAAGGCCAATATATAAAATTTAACTTGTGTACAGTCTTATTCACTTAGAACTGTTCCACTATCACCTGCAAGAAAAAAATCTACTGTTTAAGAAACTGGATTGTAAGCCATTTTTGCTCACAATTTTGACTTCTTTTTTTTTTTTTTCACACAGATGAGCACTTAAACCTCTGTCTTGGTGTTTTTCAATTTATGGTGATGTAAGACATTAAAGTATATATATTATGTTTGATTGTGTACGCATCACTGTTGCATCAAAATGCATTCATAATCATTAAAGTGGATAATACCTTATTGTGTATATAATTACGTGAATAATTTTATCATCAATTTCTACATCAAAGTAATATGTTCAGGATATTTTTGAAGTTAGATATTAAGTACAAAGCTCAGAAGCTGTGGCATATTGTATCTAATCAAAAACACCTCATGTGTGAAAAGAAGGTGCGGCCAAAAAGGATTGAGCGTGTGACTTAAAGGAATGAAATCAAAATTGGCGGGCAAACTGGTAGCTACACTTACAGAATTGATAAGAATATTACATCAAATATTCATTCTGACTTATGTGGCTTATATTTAGATCAAATTTGACACCTAATTGTAGGTTGTAAAGATCTATCTGTATACCAAATTAAAAAAAAATCCATAAAAGTTAAGAATGTTTTTCTATCAAATAAAGTTTCTGTACTTTCCGTGCACAGAAAAAAAAAAGGAAGAAATTCAGTCAAAATTGGAGATTTTATATCTCGTGTATTTCGTAACGGATTGCCTTGAAATTTGGTATTTGAAGTAAGATCCCAGTAGAGCACATCCACTTGAAATATGTGTTAGTTTGGAATACCACAGTCTGAGGTACAGAAAGTGGAAAACTGCTAAACTATCACTCCTGTTTAATAACACGCAGTGTGTCCTGCAGGTCGTTTTGGCCGCACAACACAATATCGTGTGCCTTGATTCTAAGCGCTGTTTTATTAATATTTTCTTTTACTTGTGTTACGGTAGGTAAGTTAGAATTATATCATATTTGTTTTAAACAAATTTAAACTCTATGCTATAAGATGTTTCAAAAAGTGTTTTATTTTTGACGGGTTTTTAATTATGTTAATGAAACAGTTTTCAGGCTTTTAGGTTTGCACTACTTAGAACCCCTGTTATTAATTTAATAATAGCCTCTCAGATCTAATGATTGATAATAATTAGGATTTATTTGGACCTCTAATTTCTTAGTCAAATAACATTTTCCAGATGCACAACATTATGATCTATATCACTAATTTTTTTCAGTCAAATACAAACAATTCTAGGCTTATTAGTTGTGACAGAAACTGTGGACGAAGATGTCTGAAATTGTGCTTTTGACAAGATTTAAAAAATTAAAGCTGTGTAGGATAAATCGTATTTGTGTACCCAGGCTTCTCCGATACTTTAGTCAAATGATATGGATACTCGAAGTACTCCAATTGACGATCTGTATTCGTTTCGGAGAAAATTGTTGTATATATCATACTGGATTTCAATAATGATTCGGAAGACTGTTTTTATTTCGATATAATATACATCTGTTCTGTATTTCATTCTTAACCTGATACTTAGATGAGAGTTAATATGTGTTAGTTTGGAGTAACACAGTCTGAGGTACAGAAAGTGGAAAATTGCTAAACTATCACTCCTGTTAATAACACACAGTGTGCCCTGCAGGTTGTTTTGGCTACACGACACAATATCCCAGACACGTTTAGACTATTAAAACAATTTGGGTAAAAGATTGTATAAGCAGTATATAATCAGAAATGATTCTGGGAGGAAGAAATTCAAGGCCAGACCTGTTAATGTTTTGTTTCATTTTTGCCATCTTTTAATTCTGGATAAACTTTGATTCGATTTGATATTTTAGGGAGAGTAAAGATTTCCATTTTTTTAAATAAAAAAACTATTGAGATAAATATTTCAACTAATATAACTTTGAATTTGTTTTCTTCATTTTTTTAAGTTTACCAGTTTGATGGTATAACAGTTTACAAGTGTATATTTCGAAACAAATATTTCAACTTTCCGTTTTTCTTTAACTTTCATTCATAAAAAGAAAGATACGATCATAGCATTAAGTTCTATATTTTCACCTTTTTTTTCTTATATTCATCTTTAGTCCTAGAATAGATTCAATGAAATGAGTCTCTCAGATGAAAACTATAATGATTTAATCAAATAGTTAAATCAGCGTTTTAGAACCGAAGAAGCCATATTTTAATATTTAGTTTTGTAGTTTTAGTTCACTGATTTACGGAAGGGGCCAGGTCAAGTGCTTAGCGTGTTCTGACTGTAAATCCGAGGATTCATGGTTCGTGGCTTGTCGATGCATAAACGAGCTCCACATTTTGGGGGCATGGGTGCGATGTAGAATAAAGTAAAATCCCTCTTTTCAGTCAGAGTTGCCAGTGAGTTCTCTAGTTAATTGGTTCAAAATTGGAGACGGCTATAGGAAGGTAGCCCTTTATGTAGCTATGTACGGGATTTTTGAAACAAACAAAGTCATGATGCACTGTTCCTAAGTTCGCCATACAATCAATGAATGTATACTTGGTAATTTTGGTTTTGTTTCTTTGTTCATTCCCCCTCTAAACATGCACGCACATTTTAGAAGCATTGAGACGATCAGCACATTTTCAATAATTAGAATATAAACTTTAAATTTTATTTTACTTCTAAGTGCTCCAAGATCCACAGTCTTTCAAGACTGCCGTTTTCAGAATTTATAAAGATTTTGTCTCTGAATTCTTAACTTTTGGCAGTTTTTTCTCTAACCCTGCCAGTGTCGTAATAATTAAAAAACAAAGTTTTATTGGTCTTAGAATACCTCATTATTTGCTGTTTGCAAATCGTAAATCTTTCAGATTTTAAACCGTATATTTTTAAATTTAAATCATTTGTAGTTCAGAAAATTTCAAAACACCGCTAAAGTTCGTTAGCTTGCGAATTTTTGAACAGTTTTAAAATTTTAATTTTTTATCTCTCTCTCTCTCTTGGAGAATCTTTCGATACTGTCAGTTTGGGGAATTTAAGATTTTTCAACTTCAGAAACATGAGATTTTGTCAGTTTTGATTTCCATTGATTAAACAGGGTATATTAATTTTGTATTCTTTTGTAGTAATGTTTTAGTAAGGTATTTGAAAAATAATAGCATCTTGGGGTCGTGGGTACGTTATATGAATAACGGTCAAACCCCACTATTTGGTCTGACATCGGTAGCTGAAGAGTTGGCAGTGGGTGTTGTTGACTAGCTGCCTTCTCTCTAGTCTGTGATTTGAAACTTTGGGATAGCTAGTGGAGATATCCCTGGTATAGCTTTACGTGAAATCCGCCCCCCAGTGGCACAGCGGTATGTCTGCGGACTTACAACGCTAGAATCCGGGTTTCGATAGCCGTGGTGGGCAGAGCACAGATAGCCTATTGTGTAGCTTTGTGCTTATTTACAAACAAACAAACAAACGTGAAATCCAGTAAACAAACAAATACTACCAGAATACAATTAACCCACTGAATTAAAACGTCTATAATGTTATTTAGAATCCCATTTATATTCACCAGCTTCGATGTTATACATCTTTGGGCTTGTTGTCTCATGAAAGACTCGAGTAAATGGTGCTTTAGAATGTTATTACTCAGTTTCATTGAAATTATATCATATATACCAACCTTCTACAGGAAAACTGTTTTGGGCCAATCAGTAGCGATGTAATTAAAATCACTGTTTCTCTCCTCCCTTGATAATATGTCGCAACTATATTATCCTTTAGGGTTTTCTCGAATCTGTGTAGAAAAATTAACGTTAAACCCACTCTCTAGGTGTTAATTAACACTCAATTATAACATTAAGTTATAACTCCAACCGTATGGTGTAAAATTTGAATACCGCAGTTTCTGTAGTTTAGTTGCTCGTTTTAATACTATTGGTTTTTTATGGAAAATTACAACTGGAAATTTACAACATTGAATAGTACTAATATTTTCTTTTCTTCAAAAGAATAATATATTTGGAATAAACTAGCATGGTTAATTTGCATTCTTTGTTAAGCGTTTCGTAGCATGATATGAATTATCTTCAACGTGTATTCACGGAGAATAAATGGTATCGTGACCTTTAATGGTCTCGACTGTTTAATTTAACTATATTAATCTACGTTTTGTTAACATGATTGATTGCGTGGATCAAAGTAGTCGTGCTATATTATTATAGTTACACATGAAGCTAGTTTGACAGCGAAGTATAACTCACGTTTACTTTCTGATAAGATGAGGAATATATATATATAGCAGCAGAGACCCGCAAAACATTT
>NW_013669211.1:95111-110226 GCF_000517525.1 Limulus polyphemus
AGGGACGGCTAGCGCAGATAGCCCTCGTGTAGCTTTGCGCGAATTTCAAAAATAAACAAACAATAATACTATTGGTTTTATGGAAAATTACAACTGGAAATTTACAACATTGAATAGTACTAATATTTTCTTTTCTTCAAAAGAATAATATATTTGGAATAAACTAGCATGGTTAATTTGCATTCTTTGTTAAACGTTTCGTAGCATGATATGAATTATCTTCAACGTGTATTCATGTAAATTATCAGCGGAGAATAAATGGTATCGCGTCCTTTAATGGTCTCGACTGTTTAATTTAACTATATTAATCTACGTTTTGTTAACATGATTGATTGCGTGGATCAAAGTAGTCGTGCTATATTATAATAGTTACACATGAAGCTAGTTTGACAGCGAAGTATAACTCACGTTTACTTTCTGATAAGATGAGGAATATACTCGTATATATATAGCAGCAGAGACCCGCAAAACATTTGTGGTCAAATTAGTATCTTTATTGTAATACTTCTTTAAATACAGGGTTTCTAAAATAATACAAAATAATTCTAACCGCAGACAGCAAAATATAAAAGTTCACTTGTGTAGGCCTAACATTAGTAAAGCCTTTATTATAAGTACGGCTTATATTCGATAAAGAGATAAATTAACACTGTAACTTGTGTACGTTTTTTGCTTTTGTTTAGTTATGGGTAGACTTTACCGTACTTAATACTATCAATAAATAAACTTATAATGTTATTCTACGACCTAACGTTAGGCCTTTTTAAAAACTTTAATAAGCTTTTAATATGTTGTATAAAATGTCTACTAAAGTACATTTACATCCGCCTTTTGTTTACATCCGTTGAAATGTGCGCGCTCATGCGCATTTAGATTGTAAGGTGCTCATGCATTTTCAGGACAGACAAAAACTGAGTATTATCGTAATAGACATACACACCGGGAAATATATATATAATTCATGGGTTTACATCCTGTAGAAAGAGTTACATGACCTTATAAGTTCACATGGATCAGCAAAGCCTTCGGATATGCATGTTTTCATTTGGTTTGAGCGATTGTGTGAATGGATTTCGTATTTAGGTTAATATCCATATATATTTTTGCGAATAAATTGACTGAAATTAACTTGTTCACGGATGTCATAATAAACGAAAAACTTTAGGAAATACTAGGAAATACTATCAGTCTGATCTCAGTTGTGTGAAGTAATCGTTTTTTGTTTTGTTTTTCATAAAACTAGCTTGTTTTTTTCTTTCTGTAGTTATCATTAAAATAATTAGGTGATTTTTAGTTACAATACTTATCAATTACCCTTAAAACGGAAGTAGTTCCAGAGTTGAAGCAACATGAACAGAAATACAAGTGTATAATTCTGTACGTTCAGTAAATAACCGAGTTTTACCAACTATCCCTAAGTAGATATGACAGTGAAAAAAAGGCCCGGCATGGCCAGGTGGTTAGTGCGCTCTACTCGCAATCTGCGGGTCGCGGGTTCGAAACCCCATCACACCAAACAAGCTCGCCCTTTCAGCCGTGGGGACGTTATAATGTGACGGTCAATCCCACTATTCGTTGGTAAAAGAGTAGCCCAAGAGTTGGCGGTGGGTGGTGATGACTAGCTGCCTTCCCTCTAGTCTTACACTGCTAAATTAGGGACGGCTAGCGCAGATAGCCCTCGTGTAGCTTTGCGCGAAATCCATAAACAAACAAACAATGAAAAAAGTAATAAATTTTGCTACTTTTTGTTTTCTCGATAATTACGAATTAAAACGAGTTTCATTTATTTTTTAACATCTCGTACTGAAGTGATTAATGTTGGTCGGTTCTGCAGTAACAGTGAATTATACTACGTCGTCAGCTACTTGTAACTCGTGTGTACGGTAATGTGTCACTTTTTTTTAACTTCTGAGGAAATGAATCGGAAACAGTGTGAATGAGTTTGATATGAAAGAAACTCACGGTTTTGTAACTGTTAGATGATTCGTAGTCATTTCAATTTGCCACGGGATAGTTTATGACAGCAAACATTTAAGTTAGTTTGATATTAGTGAGATATTTTGAAAACAAACAAACATACTACATAAGCATCAAACATAGTACGAACTGAGAAGATAAAATAACTACAGAGCACTAGAAGTGAGACATTTTCTTTTGTATCGAGAATCAGACTCTTTCCTTCATCAGGGAAGGAATGATGGGGAAAAAATGTGTAAATTTGAACACACCTTAAGCTCAGTAATGGATGTGTTAAGTATTGGTTCTTGTTCTCCTATAGATCAGTATCTGAGAAAAATGATCAAAAACAATGTAATATTGCGTAGAAACATAATAAGGCCGTACAAAAATATCTGGTGTTATAGCTTACAAAAGGATCCTGTACGGCTGTTTCTTCAGGAGTCCAGCTGTACTGTTTAGGTGGCGATAACAGACATTGACTGTTGGAAAGGTTTTACTTTATTAGTCAGGTAAGGTGTTTCTGGCAACTGATTACCTTTGCCTTGTTTTTTTTTGTTATATTTTCATATGTATACAAAATCAATCACTTAAACATGCATATATATGTAGATTATTATATTATTGTACATTTTCTGAGAGGTATATTATAAAATCATTGTATTTTTATATTTGTACAAGATCAGTCAATTCTGAGATGGACATGGTCAGTTTTGTAAGTTCGTGTTCTGACAATATCATGTCTTTGAAAGTTAAAATGTTGAAATTATAAAAGCATCGTATTTCGTAATGAATATTGTCTGGTGAGACTATGCATGCCACATTTATATTCACGTTTATCGGTACTAAATTTTTTTATTGAACACTTTTGTCTTATACACAAAAATATAGCATGTGTTTCTGAGAGAACGCTTGAGGGAAGAAGGATACATTTTTTCATTTTTTTTAATAATGTTCATAAGAAGTTTTCGTTTTAAGTGCCCAAATGATATTATGAAATGTAAAGTGGGTTTGAAACGATTAAAAACTTTATATATTGGAAACTTGGATTGAATTTGTAATAAGACTTATCGAAGATTTTGATCTTGATGTATCATTCAAATTTTGTTAAGGTGCGCGTGTACGATTTGTCTCTGTTTATTATTATTTTAGTCTATGTGTGAAAAATGGAACTTTTCAACGGAACTTATAAAACAGTCAAAAGTTCTTGAAACTGTGAAATTGTTTTAAAAAGATATGAAATATTTTATCAATTTCAGTGAAACTTCTTTTTCGGGCTTAGAGTTCAATAGAGAAAAAACAAACAAGCTGAAACATCTAAGTAATAGAAAAGTGAGGCATTAAAAAGATAATCTTGTTTCTTTTACTACCTAATCTAAAATCGAATTTTCTGAATGGGAATAACTGAATCTCTTTCTTCAGATAGAAAATACTCTTCCAAATGGCACGCAAGTTCTACATAAACTGTTCATTATAGAAGGTTTTATAATCAAGGTTTCTTTCGCTCTGTTAATTTTAGAAACTCAAAAGTGTTATATCGCACAACTGATTTAAAAGTAATTTTTTGCTTTTCAGTGAGTTATGTGACAGGTTTTATACTTCGTAGATCTCGCACGTGCACGCAGAGATGGCGGATCAGATTAGTACGGATACTTACTAACATGTTGTAGGCCTAAAAAAAGAGAATTATTTTTGTGTTCACCCACAAACGTCGAGTGTTTGCTTATTAATAATTGTAAACTTGTTTTGTAGACAGTGAAAGTAGCAATTCTGTTATATCATAACGCAGTTTATATATTTCAAAATGTTAAACAGTGACATTTTAGGCTTAAAAAGTTAAAGGTCAGGAAACATGCTTTACCAGATGGATGATATATTTGGGCTAGCAACCAAAAAAGCGAAAAATAGTTACCGAGTTTTGACTGATTGTTACTCTACTTAGTTGATCTATTGTATAACAGATGTTACTAGTTTAATATAATTAACATTGGACATGTAATTTAAAATGAAGATAACATTTATAAGTGCGATAGGCTGAACGAGTGAATGCTTTTAAGTACAAGACTGTAGCTTACGGATTAAGTCTAATTGAAATTATTAGAATGTTATAGCAAACGAGACGTTGTAAAGCAATTACATTTCAGAAGTTTAAATTATAAATTTATGAGATTGTGATGAAACTTTACGTACTTTCCTCCTCCCCCTCTATGTACGCTCGATGGTTCGAAGGTTATAATCGAGTTTCGTTTATATTTAACCTTTCTCCGTGTAATCAGGGAGACTTTCGAAGATTGCATATTCCAACAACATATATAAAGGTTTTGTGTAATCCAACGAGTCCCTATGGCTATAATTTAATTTTTCTACTCGCGGATCATAAATCGTGAAGTGAGACATGCCGTGCATGATGATAACGAAGAAGCACTCGTTAATGAGAAATTTGGAACATGGAAAATTAGTGACATGGGATTGTACTGTGGGTCCGTGACTCGTGACTGATTTGATGACGAATGTTCAGAGTTTTACTACTGATTAATTTCCCACCCATCTTTCACAGAAGATAAAGTTTTAATCGTCATCTTCGACCTTATTGGAGGATATCATATGCCTGTCTGTACGAGTTAATTGTTTTTACAACATTAACAGTATCGTCATCAATTTCTACTGTATCATCATGGTTTGTGTTTGTTTGTTTGTTATGGATCTCGCGCAAAGCTACACGAGGACTATCTGCGCTAGCCGTCCCTAATTTTGCAGTAAGACTAGAGGGAAGGCAGCTAGTCATCACCACCCACCGCCAACTCTTGGGCTACTCTTTTACCAACGAATAGTGGGATTAACCGTCACATTATAACGCCCCCACGGCTGAAAGGGTGAGCATGTTTGGTGTGACGGGGATTCGAACCCGCGACCCACAGATTGTGAGTCGAGCGCCCTAACCACCTGGCCATGCTGGGCCTCATGTAAAATTAATAGTAACTATCAGCAAGTGATATGGGAGAAATGTTGTAATAAGTAGTGTTTTTATGAGCTTTAAACTCGTACAAAAGTCAAAATATAGGTGAAATATGTAGGTGACATTTAACCAAGGATTCGTTTTGGAGTGAAAAGCTTTCACGTTGAGCTTGTCATAAAACGCTATCATAACTATTTCTATTAGCGATTTTAAACCAGCTATATATTTTTTTTACTTTATATCTACCTATTTCATCAGCAGTAATATTTCGAATTTTCTAAAAAACATGCATAGATAGATAAAAGCGGCCCGGCATGGCCAGGTGGTTAAGGCACTCGACTCGCAATCTGAGGGTCGCGGGTTCGAATCCCTGTCACACAAAACATGCTCGCCCTCTCAGCCGTGGGGGCGTTATAATGTGACGGTCAATCCCACTATTCGTTGGTAAAAGAGTAGCCCAAGAGTTGGCGGTGGGTGGTGATGACTAGCTGCCTTCCCTCTAGTCTTACACTGCTAAATTAGGGACGGCTAGCGCAGATAGCCCTCGTGTAGCTTTGCGCGAAATTCAAAAACAAACAGATAGATAAAAACACACCTTTACAAGTTGGAGTTATAATTCTGCATCCATTAAAACATGAAGAAATCGATTAACTACGTAGATATATATAGTCAGAAATATAAAGCTGTTACGCAAGCTGTTGAATAATCTCAATTTCAGTATTTCTATTTTATACCTCACACGAGTTTTCTAATTCAATTTAGAAACATTCTTTCATATTTTGGACTTCAAAAGAGACCAATAAAACACTTATTGCGTCTTTCTTTTCATTTTTGTTGCTGTAGCAAAACATCCTCAAAAATACATCAATACGACCCTGATAAAAGTTTAAGAGATTCTTTCAATTTGGGTAGGAATACTGTTTTGTCCGAAATAATTTTCACAAGCAGTTACCTGCCCTTTTCTACATAACCTCTGCGCCGGATGGTAATCTGCATGGTGTGTGGGTTTTTCTTATAGCAAAGCCACATTGGGCTATCTGCTGTGTCCACCGAGGGGGAATTGAACCCCCGTTTTCTTTAGTGTTGTAAATCCGAAGACTTACGATGTCCAACTGGGGACAATCTGCATGGTTGTTACATGGTCTAACTAACTGCACAGCACTAGCCTATTGGAATTCCTTCGGGCTCCAGAGCTAGCAATTTGTGGACCAAAGATGCACGTGAGCGCTAATTACTGCTCATGGTTATTGACTACATTATTCGTGAGTATTTGTGTTATTGGATGATAATGAAGATCTTTGGTTTGGCTGATTTTGTTCGTTAGAATCCATTGCACATTTCCATTTTTTCTGCTCCATATTAATTGATACCGTGATATATTCTAGAACAGCGGTTCTCAAATGTTTTGGGCCTGCGAATTACCTGATTTTTCTTATTCCTGCGGACAATAGAAAATTCTACATTTTACATAAGCAAAAAACACCATAATTCTAGTGTAAACGATGTTATCATTACCCATTGAAGTTATCTTTCTTACAAATATCTGGTGTTCCTTTAAAAAGCTTGAGTACAGGGTGAAACACCAACCAACAATAGATGAACATTAGATGACTGTAACGTGTAGATACTCAATGCTTTGTACACTATACAGTCGATTTATTTCGGGAGGCAACCCCTTATGTATGAAGTGAAGGAGTAAAAGAATAATTATTACACATAATGTTAAACTTTGTTACACACATTCGTTGAACAATTACTTTAAGAGACACGAATGTTTACTTAAAGCGATGTTTAAGACGGATAAGTTATATTTGAGAAGGCTGCTGTTAAACTTTTATACGCGCTTAGTGGGGGTTGTGTCTTAGTCTAGGCATATATATGTCCATTGCTATGCATTATATATAGAGAAAAGTTAGTTACTCAGGAACTATAAATGCTCACTACATTCTCAAAGAAATTTCCATGACAATCTCCAGTTGCAGCTTATCATTTTACATCTCGAACTAATGCGATCAGATAGTCAATAGCTACAGTAAATCATCATGAACTGTATCAGCTAGCTACTATCTATATTTATTATCATTACAATGTGTAAAGTTAACTACCATATCAATAATTCTTTGCTTATAGTTGAGCATAAAAAATGCAGCAAACCAAATAAAAAATGGGAATTTAAAAACCTGCAGATATGGATCGTAAAAAAGTAAGGAACAAGGCTGCAGATACTGTAGACATTATTTACTCAAACTAAAAAATCCCTATTTTGACTCCACCAAATGTAATTTTAGGTAACAGCATGGAGCCATAATGGGGGTTTGTAGTTTGAGCAAATAATGTCTACAGTATCTCCAGTCTTGTTTCTTTACTTTTTTACTATCACTATTTGCAGGTTTTTTAATTCCCAATTTTTGTATTTGTCTTTTATTTTACAGGTGTATGGAGTTATATACGTCTCTTTCCTGCTCCTGTAGCCGATTTTTGAGGTTTTAAATTTCGGTTTTATACTGGGATCTTTTACTCAACATTCTTTTATAATTATATAATTCTTCCGTGGACCATTCGCCGACCACAGATTGGGAACTTGTGTTCTATAAGTAAAGGAAACACTATTTTTTACTTTTTGTATTATCATATGTTATATTTTTATGTCTTACAACACTCTGTAGTCTAAATAGGCTTAGGTTCATCATCTGAATATAGTCCTTTGGTGGGTCAGCAGTTTGTCTTCGGACTTACAAAGCTACATTGCGGGTTTCGATTCCCCGCGGTGGACACAACACGGATAGCCTATTCTGTAGATTTTTGCTAAAAAACAAATAATCAGCAAATGATTTAAATACCAATGTTGGATGGAAAATGTAGGACGAAACTTAAGACCTAAATTGTACCTTTTAATTTGTTAATTATAGATGTTTTTGCACAGGTCACTTTCTTCCAACGTGTCTATGAAAAATATCTTAATACTACATCACATTCTTGAATGTTTGTTGTTAAGCTCAAAGCTACACAAATGAGTTATCTGTTACCACAGAAAGTATCGAAACCCAATTTCTAGTGTTATAAGTCCTCAGAGCTATTACTTTTGAGTCACTGGAGGACATATAATATTCTAAACACCATGAATATATGAATAATAAGAGAAATCAAGAAAATAGTCAATGAACTATTAGGAAAAACTGAAATCTTATTAATTCAAAGGTGGAACTCATGAATCCGTAATCTAACAGCAAAATAACCTTATCATCTTGAAAAAGTTAGCTATGTATGTGAACGAGAGACAGAGGATGGGGGTTCCATGATCTGCCATTTTTGTTATGCGCTTCTAAACTGTAACGAATTAAGTAAGTCAAAAGTTTACACTCCTGTGTTTCTCATATTATATAATTTGTCTCGTACACTATACAACACTAAGCTCACGTCAACGTTGTTTTCTACGATGTACCGAATACTTAATTTATTCTTTAGTACTGGGCAGTTCTTCTTCATGATGGAGATTATATTCTTCATTTCTTTTCCTCTATGTTTGGTTATTTTCTTTTAATCTTTGGTAACCTTCTTGTTTTGTACCAAATATTTCTCATTTTTATAAACACCTTTCAACATGTTTGACTATCTATTTAATGAATATATTCTTCCAAACTTTAAGCTTTGTTTTTGAACACGTTCTTGGTGTATTCTTCCAAGGCCTTTCTTACTTTTTGATGCGTTTTCAGTTGTGTTACTCAAAGGCCTTTTTCTGTTTTTGTTTGTTTTTTGAATTTCGCGCAAAGCTACACGAGAGCTATCTGCGAGCCGCCTTTTTCTGAATTTTGGAATTTGTTCCTAATTGTATTTTTCAATTATTCTGACGCACTTTCCCATATAGACGCTCTAATTTTTAATGAAAATGTCCATCATAACCATGATGTGTTTGATTTCATCATATTCCGTTTCATCAACAGCTGTTAACATTCGGACTTCACCATTTGATCCTTCGAGTTTGTTCTTGCACACCCACCTTTGATACAAAGCAAAATATTTAAATCCACTCTTTATTTTCAGGAAATATCCTTCTTTAACTACGGCTGACGTCAGATAATTCTGTAAGTGAATCACCCTGTTACAAAAATAAACTGTATTAATTTAAATTTGTGTCCTCTATATTATTTGCCTGTGAGTCCCCCTGATAATATTGTAAACTTCAATAAGACACTTGTTACCTTTATTTTCTGAAGGAAGAACGAGTTAAAAGATCTTAACCTTTCCCCATAAGATATTCATTTCATCCCCGGAATTATCCTAGTAGCCCCCCCCCCCCCCCTGAACCTTCTCTAATAATTAAATATTCTTTATTAGATAAGGAGACCAAAACTGCACGCAATAGATAGAGAGATGATTACACACTTTAGACTTGTAATGAATATGTTTACAAATACATATTGTATTCTAATAGTATTACCACTGGCAACAGAGCAATTCTTTGATAGCTTTCAGGGACTTATCTACCACTGTGCCAAAATCTTTTTCTGTCAAACTACCACTGTGCCAAAATCTTTTTCTGTCAAACTTCTGATTTGGTTACTGTTTATATTAAACGTGTGATATAAGTTATGATAATCCAAATGCATTACCTTGTACTTACTCTAACTAAAGATCATTTGCTAAATATTTGACCAACAAATTTGGGCCGGCAATAACCTAGTAATCGCACACATTATTGCAAAATCGCTACACTTTAGGGCCGTGAGTGCGAGTAAAATAAGAACCCGACAAACCAAGAAATATAGTTAAGAAAGCGAAGTTTCTAAGATCTTTACGCGCTCTATATACATCTCCAGATATGTCACTTTACTAATTGTTCCATACTTTATTACTCTAGCAATCACTTGCAATCGCGCTCATTTGATTTGTTTCAGATATACGAAAAGATAAACAAGAGTTTCTGCGCTAGTCGTCCCTAATTTTGAACACGTAGACTAGAGGGAATGCAGCTAGAGAATTAGATTACTCTAATCGAATAGTGGGATCTAATTGTCACTCTTATAATGTAGGGAGCAGCACAGTATTATTGCAGTTTTGTACATCAAAATATTCTTTGATGCGCACTCTTCTGGCAGCTTGTATAAATTATATGTGTACGTTGACTTACGTTTTTATAAATGCCTTCGTGCCTCCTAAAATTATAATAATGTTTACTTTTATGTTGTTACTATTTGTATGAAACTTCAATCTTTTGAAATTTTTGCTAGCTGCTAATCATTAAGAGACATCATAATATTAATTAAAATAATCAGTTAATAATATAGATTAACTTATATAGAAGTAGTGCGTTGGTGTTAAAGAGTAGACTGTCTACTGATTAACTTGGATAATGTATAAGCCTTAGTCAAAGGTTGTGATCATGGGCAGAACCAGCCTCTTTCCGGTGAGGTGAGCTAGATATAACTTGTGAAGCCTGCACTCTACCTCTTGTGGCCACACATACTGTAGTATTTAGGAAGTGTACCATATTTAACAGTAAGCATTGTTCGTTGGTTGCAGTGGCTACAGAAGAGGTTAAGGCACATTTTGGTGTGGCTTTGGCCGTAGCAAGCCACACCCTTATCGCCGCTCCTTGTTATTATTACTTTTAAGTTGAGAACCTATTGGTGGAAAGTCACAAACATTTGGATATACAAGGCTGGTCCTTTAACCACAGATGCATGTTCAGGTTGTGTTGGGGTGTCGTCCAGTTACGCATTGTCTTCTACCCTACAGATAATTGGTATCTTCAGTCTGTGTTAACAAAGGCTTTTTCTTAATAACTTCCAAGTATAGATTTGCGCTAATTTTTGACTTATTTTTTAAAAGGCGTTGATAGGGTGCGAATGCACTTCTGTACCTATAGCAGGAAAAAGTTCTGAAATTTGGGAGCTATTTACTATTTACGCCTACGTTAGCGATTAAATTTAACTAAAATGGGAACGGACAATCAAAAGAGGAAGTATTATAGGAGAAGAAGAAGTGGAATTGGACTCGTGTAACTCACGAAATTTGGAGAAATCGAGCGTAACACTTGGCTTTTATAATTATGCTTATGACGACTTTTATAAATTTTCATGATAATGTGTTTAAACTATTAAAAAGTAAAAATATTATAATTCAAAACAAGGATCTGAAGTATATTGGAAAATTTTATTTAGATTAAAGAATGGGCTAACTATTGAGATACACCAGTGCCTCGATCATCCGATGTTTCTGTTAGCAGCGATTTTTTGTTTCCCGGGACCAGCGCGGATAATCGAGACACCAGTGTATATTTATTTATTTTCAAAGCAACGACTGCATGCTAACGATCACATGGTATCAACAACCACTTGATAGTATTGCCTAAACTAACTGCCTTTGGTCCCAAGTGAGTCAAAACACACGCGCGCTCACACACACACACACACACACACTGATTGGTTGAATTGAGAGAAAGAAGAAAAACAAAATGGCATGAAATTAGTAACGTGTTGTGGAACCGCAGTGCTTCATTCCTGAAAAAAAAACATGAAGTGCTGAATCCACCATTAAAATCCTGGAACAAAATTCGATTTAGGACTCAAAGAACGCAAAAATAGTTTCAGACTTCCAAGAGTCTAGAACTGTTCTAGATTCGAGTTCTATTTAGTACAGCCCTACGCACGAAACAAATTGGAGAAATTATTAGGCACCACGATGAAATTTTAGTCGCCATGGCGACCAGGCGCCCGGGATTTGTCGAGGACTAGCATAACTTATTTAGTTTACTGTTATTATACGTTTTAGCCTAAAAACACTAAGCGCTGGAATAGAAGTTTTGCAACGTGATTAAAGTGCTTAATGGCGCTCATTAGGCGGCACGGTGTTTTTTATAGTGACATTGTAAACACTGCTACCTATTGGTGAGTTAGGAGTTTGTGTATAAATATATATCGTGCAGTCTAGCTGATATGTGATTTAATTGAGAACTTAGGTCATTTGATACAGAGTTGGGGCAGGGGGTGGGGTGGGTTGCAAGAAAAATAAATGTGTACCGTTTCGTCTGCATAAAGAATTTAATTTATTTATATGAGAAGCAAGAATTTATTTAAATAAATAACCATGAAGGGACCTTTTATACTTTTTTAGAATATGGGGTTGGTTCGACCCCCAACTCCATCGGGCTATGCCCCTGGTTTATAGACTAATTAATTTAGTTAACACCTTTGCCCTTGAAATCTTTGATGAGAGGCCTATCTGCAAGGTACGTGTGGTAGGACCATAGAAGGTGTTGCATAGTAATTCAGTAATGCTCATTTTTGAGTGTGCTTTTTGTACGTTCATACACGTCTTTGTCCAGTGTTTCGAGTTTATTATGCAAAACACATTAAATGAAATTTACAGCATTATAGAGGCTTTGTGAAATGTTAGTATGGCATTTTGCTGATGTATATGTTTATTGTTTTATTTGATGGGTTTTAAAAATAAAAATGGGGTAAAGTAAAGAGCCAAGGCTGTCCTATGGTCACTTTGAAAGATTTAGGTTTATTTGTTTGGTTTCATTACTTGCGCAAAGCTACACGAAAACTATCTGAGCTAGTCATCCTACTTTTAGAAACTGGTGGACCAGGAGGAAGGCAACTTGTCAATACTTGGACTACTCTGATTGAATAGTGGTATTCAATAGTCACTCTTACATCACAACTCCGCCCAATCAGAGGAGCGCGATTTTGTAGCAACGGGATAGGAACTCTGGAACCTAGGATTCACATTCTGGCACACTAACTACCAGTTCACGTTGGAAGAGATGTTTAAACTCGTAATTCGTGTTATATTTTCGTACCAAGAAAAGCTGTTTCAGAGTTACGTTCCACCTATTACAACTGTATTCGACACTTTAAATCATAATACAACAGCAGTTGCTGTATGTACGTATGTGTGTGTGTGTGTGTGTATGTATATATATATATAAATTAACATTACGCTTTTATTTACTAGTAAAAAGTTGTTTTTGTTAGCTGTAGTTTACTATCTATACTAAGTTCAATAATTGTGTAATAAAATCTCTGAAAATCACTCTGTCATTTTCATTATTAAAAATGTTTAAAGTTTCAGATTTACAGCAACCACAAAGTAATGATAGATATGTAAATCAATATATTATGCGCTAGAGACTTAGTACATTTAACTGATTTTAAACACAACTTATCATTATTGATGTAGGCTATCTATAGATCATTCTCAGGTTAATGTAAACAGCCATTCATTTTTCTTTCTAGACAAGGAAAAATTTCCAGAACCTTTGGGGACCAGTAGTTTGCGCTCCAGACACCATAACTCCAAACCTGAGTCACACTGGGAAAAGTTTTATTGCGTTTTACTTCAAAACGATCAGACCTTCACACACTACCATACAGAAGAGATGAGCGTAAGATTTTGTTTGTGTATATCGTTATTTATACTATACTGATATTTCCTTTCACTGTCTAACTTCAGTAATCCAGTTTTGAGAGAGCTGTTACTGTTACTTTTAAAGGGAAGCACTCCAATAACTCATCGTCTTCATCCATATCCTCACTTAATACCTGTACTTATTTTTTTAGCCGGAACGTCATACCACCACTATTTCGAACAAATCCCAGCTCACACGGTTATGTAGTAAATTACGCGTTCCAACACTTCTTTATTTAGCACTACACCACTGGCAATATCAAATGTAATGTCAATGAACATGAAAGAGAGCCTTTATAAGTTTCTTGATTTGTGTTGAGTTTGCTAATGCAAAAAGAATATGAGTATGATAATATTAAGGGTAAATGCCTTAAATTTTATGTTAAGTTACACATCTAAAAATGGATAATTTTGTCTGAAACTTACCCACAAACAGCTAAACATTTTAGAAATTGTGGTATTCTTTGTTATTAAAACTATACCGTTCGGCAGCAGAAGATTTAAATGATTTTTTTTTTTCAGCTACTAATCGTGTATATATATTTTAATTTATTCGTTTAACATTTATATTCAATATATGACTGATAATACTAGAACACCACCTCATACGAATGCTTTTCTGGCCTGGCATGGGCTGGTGGCTAGGTCGCTCGACTCGCAATCTGAGGGTTGCAGGCTCGAATCCCCGTCACGCCGAGCATGCTCGCCTTTACAGCCGTGGCGGCGATATAATGTGACGGTCAGTCCCACTATTCATTGATAAAGAGTAACCCAACAGTTAGCGATGGGTGTTGTTGACAAGCTACCTTCCTTTAGTCTATCACTTCAAAATTAGGGACGGCTAGCGCAATTATCCCTTGAGTAGCTTTGTGCGAAGTTGAACAAACCAAACAAACAAACAAACTCTGGTTGACCCTGAGGTAGAGCTCTGGTAAAAAGAGTAGCTATAGAGTTGGCGGTGGGTGGTATTGACTAGCTGCTAAATTTTGGACGGTCCAGCACAGATAGCCCTCGTGTAGCTTTGCGCGAAGTTCAAACTAATAATGCTTTTCTGCATAGGTTTAGTGTTCGAAGGAAGTGCAGTAAATGGTAATGGTTTTAAAACATAAAAACAGAAATAAAAAGGTTGCATTGTTTGATAAAAGATGGGTGAGACAATAACAGTATAAGTAACATGTTGTAAAATTAGGAGAAACCAATGACAATTTTTTGTGTCTCGTATAAAGCTGTTTTTTTACTTACCACAGTGAACCAATATTTAGATAGGATTTGATGAGTATGCAGAATTGGTGATGCTAATATATTCTACTGAATTATTTAGCAGACAAGATGCTTAAGATATTCAATTAAAATAGATATGAAGTCCAATCTATCATTCGATTCATCACTCACCACCGAGTTTTACCGGTTTGGGGGAATTCCACACATCAATTTATATTTTTCCATGGTTACTGATGATGTGTGGAATTCTTAGTAAATTTTTTTCTCGGTTTATCTTTTTCCAGGGTTACTAATGATGTGTGGTATTCTTAGTCATTTTTTTTCTTGATTTATATTTTTCCAGGGTTACTGATGATGTGTGGAATTCTTAGTTAATTTTTTTCTCGATTTATATTTTTCCAGGGTTACTAACGAGAAAAAAATTGACTAAGAATTCCACACATCATCAGTAACCCTGGAAAAAGATAAACCGAGAAAAAAAAATTGACTAAGAATTCCACACATCATCAGTAACCCTGGAAAAAGATAAACCGAGAAAAAAAAATTGACTAAGAATTCCACACATCA
>NW_013669211.1:110852-119784 GCF_000517525.1 Limulus polyphemus
ACTAAGAATTCCACACATCATTAGTAACCCTGGAAAAAGATAAATCGAGAAAAAAAATGACTAAGAATTCCACACAGCATCAGTAACCCTGGAAAAAGATAAATTGAGAAAAAAAATTGACTAAGAATTCCACACATCATCAGTAACCATGGAAAAATATAAATCGAGAAAAAATTGACTAAGAATTCCACACATCATTAGTAACCCTGGAAAAAGATAAATCGAGAAAAAAAATGACTAAGAATTCCACACAGCATCAGTAACCCTGGAAAAAGATAAATTGAGAAAAAAAATTGACTAAGAATTCCACACATCATCAGTAACCATGGAAAAAGATAAACCGAGAAAAAAAAATTGACTAAGAATTCCACACATCATCAGTAACCCTGGAAAAAGATAAATCGAGAAAAAAACAATTGATTAAGATTCTTATATTAATGAACCGTTTGTTATATATATATATATATATAGTATTATTATTTATTTTACTGACAACGGTGAACCTATACTTAATATAAGGTTTGAAGAAGATATAGGATTGGTACCAGTAATTTTTTCTTCTGAATTAGGCATCAGACAAAGCTATGTAAGATTTGTCCTAGAACCTAGATTATTCAGTAAAGTTTATGTAATTGTTATGAATCGATTAATTTCCTTTATATCAGACTAGTTTTATTAATATTTGTTTCAGTGTTTGTTTTTCTGGTGTTTACTTTAATTCATCTAATTATCGTTTCAATTATATGTGCTTGTGTATTAATTATACGCTTGATTCTGGAAGTATTGACATAACATAACTTTTTAAAGAATTCCACACATCATCAGTAACCCTGGAAAAAGATAAATCGAGAAAAAAAAACATCTAGATTTCTAGCGTTGTCAGTCCGTAGACATGCCGCTGTGCCACTGGAGGGCGTTTTATTTTTATTAAAATATCAATCCAAGAAATTGTTTTGTACCAAAATGTGCTAGTAGATGGCACTGCATACGTTTATATAATTCAAGAAAATACTAGATTATTCTAGGCATTATTTTGAATGCAGAGTATTTTGACTAAAACTTTTTTTTATTAGTTTTCGTACGTCCTTTGTGAACGTAGAGAGTTTTTGGTGATTCTAGGATTATACCTAGAAATTGAGTTGAGCGAGCAAGTTGTCAGTTGTTTTGTGTGCTTGCTTTTATAGTACAGAAAGGTGACTAATCACAAACATATAGTATCATAGGTTCTGCAATAAAAAAGTTCATGTTAATCTAGTATCTTGGATTTGAAGATATTATTCAGTGATACGGTAAACGAAGAAAATAATTACCTCATCATACTAACTAACGAAATCTATGGCAAAATATTACGTAACACTTAAGATACACAATATCAACCACACCTGATTTTTACTTATATAAAGCAAAACACTGCTTTCTCATATAAAAATTCCAAAGCAAGTGCCCATTATAAAGAAATGAAGAATTAGTTTATGTTTTTAATCTGGCGAAAAAAATAATATGGCAAAAGATTAAGTAACACTTTTAAGTCACATAATACAAATCACACCTGATTTTTTAAAATTAGAATTAGTAAAATAGTAAATATACTGAACTTTAATTATGTCATTGCGCGGATACTAATTACAAAAAAAGAGATTTAATAACGACTTTGCATAAAATAAACATCAAGAGGTAAAAACCAATTTTATCATTGGTTGATGGAGATAATATCTGGTACAAGGAGAAGCGGTACGACTGTAGCTGCACACACGCACACGTACCTTCACTGACGCAAATTCAATGAGTAAAGCCTCACTCTCGAAATCATCACACATCTGCATAATTGTATTAGGAAGGGTAACGAAATTTATTTTAACGGTGATGAATGGTGTTCCCTCTCATTTCAGTCACTTATTTAACAATAGCAAAACAATGTTATTAAATAAATAAATAAATATATATAGTGATTGAAAGGTGCGTACATCTGTGTTCTGTGGTCTATAATATGTATGGAAAATAATTTCTTTATCTATCCTAAGTTTCAAGTTTTACAATTTTATGAAGTAGATAGATATTGTCACCTTTTAACAGAGTTCAGACCTAAGATAATGTCACCTGTTAACAGAGTTCAGACCTAAAATATTGTCACCTTTTAACAGAGTTTAGACCTAAGATATTGTCACCTTTTAACAGAGTTCAGACCTAAGATATTGTCACCTTTTAACAGAGTTTAGACCTAAGATATTGTCACCTTTTAACAGAGTTTAGACCTAAGATATTGTCACCTTTTAACAGAGTTTAGACCTAAGATATTGTCACATTTTAACAGAGTTCAGACCTAAGATACTGTCTCTTTTTAACAGAGTTCAGACATAAAGATGTGAAAAACATGCATGTTCAAATGTATTATATTCCCTGAATTGAGTTTCATTTCAATGATGGGATGAAATTTGTTCAAGGTGTCATCAAGTTACTTTTTTACAGTTTTATTGTAATGATTCAGTAATGCCAGTGAATGGCGATATACTTAAAACTAACCAGATCCTATTAAGCCTAACGTAATGATGGAGACGTTTTTATTTATGACTTATCTGTACTGTGTTTTTGCAAGGTTGTTAGTGCTACAATTATATTTAGCTCAGAGCTTGTTTGCTTGTTTTTAAGTATAAAGCTATATATTCAGATTTATTAGGACTGTTTTATAGTTTTTAACAATGACTAAACTTTTGGTCAAAGCTACTGACTTATCGTCTTATGTTAACTATCACATGATTTTATTAATTTTCATCTTGTACAACATGGACCGGTTAGGACGTTTCTAAACTAAGGTTAAAACTAAATTACGTCTATGGCAAAAATTAAAATTTGGGATCTGAGATCTCCACAGTATATTATTATTGTTCAAAAAAACTACTTTCCTAAGGTCATTTAAATAAGATATCCGCATTTATAAATTGTTTCAATCGCTACAGCTAAATAGGAACACATAGCCCGTACTTATCATTGAGGTTGATATCTTACTTTAAAAAAAATGTCTTCGCCAGTGAACATTCATGAATCAAGATGCTGACTGATATTCACTATCTCTGATGTAAATTCGTTTTAGGCTGTATTTATTCCTTGAGATACTTTCTTCCCAAGTCCTGTATTAAGGCTTCAGATGGTAAACTCTGAAACAGAGTGGGAAAATAACTTTATATATTGTATAACTTGATGTTATGGACTTAGACAAAGAGAGCGCTGAGCTTGATTTAATTTAAACACATGGGCTGGAGAATGGGAGCTCTGAACTTCGCTTGAGTTAAAGATATGGGTTGGAAATAGACGTGAATTTCTATATTGGCAATAAACACTAATAACTACCAGATAAAAACACTTCTATTTTCAACTTTTAACTTTCTCAGTGTACTATTTATATCATACTACAATACACTCAACTGAAATATTTCATTTTCCATGATCTTTTCTCCTTACTTGCTTTTTCGCATTTTCGTTGACTATCTAAGAAACAGAACATATATCAATGTCCGGTATTCCACTGCTATCTGTATCATTTATCTATAATCATATCTAGGCTTATGGTAAAGTAAAATTATTATATCTATTGTGACTACCTATGAGTGATTGTTAGTACTTATGGGTATTGAGCTGAAAATTCAGTATATACTACTTGCTGGCTTAGTGTTCCATTATTTTACTATTTCCACATTCCTTAATTCCGTGTTTTAAGTATCCAGCACCAAAAACAATTTTTTAAAGTTAATATTTTGCAATATTTCGGCGTTTAAACCATAAGTGTTATTGTATTATATAAATAGTGTGTTATAGAATCTTCGTGCATCGCACCGTACAGTCCAAATGATGAGTTCTGATATTGAACGAAAGGATTATTGGGCATTGACTTGTGGGAGACAAAAGATAGATCCGAAATGCTAATTTCTACTCACCTTTGATTTCGAAATCTGTGATTAAGCTATTTTATAACAATTTTCTGGAGTGTTTTTGGTGAGATCTGAAATGCAAAGTGGTTAAAATAAAGTTAAAAGCTGTAGATAGCTAAATACTTTTACTTACCTTTACATCATACAAGTCTTATGTTACATCATCTATTTCAAAACGTTAATAGGCAAATGTGCAAGAATACGTCTTTTTCTAATTAGTATTGATCATTAATTGATTTCCAAATTTTAGATGTGGATAATAGCTTAGGCAGGCCGGTGTCATTACTCCTTGTTATGAACTTATTATTCTACATTTTCTGTTTTTCATTACCATAATTAACAACATAATTGATTTGAAATTAAATATGCACATGTGGTCGGTAACTTTGAATCTTTGTTCAAAAAGATATGTGTTCTATGATTCTGTGTATTTTTGTGAAATTAAATATGTACTTGTGGTCAGTAACTTTGAATCTTTGTTCAAAAAGATATGTGTTCTATGATTCTGTGTATTTTTGTGAAATTAAATATGTACTTGTGGTCAGTAACTTTGAATCTTTGTTCAAAAAGATATGTGTTCTATGATTCTGTGTATTTTTGTGAAATTAAATATGTACTTGTGGTCAGTAACTTTGAATCTTTGTTCAAAAATATATATGTTTTATGTTACTGTGTATTTTTTGTGAAATTAAATATGTACATGTGGTCAGTAACTTTGAATCTTTGTTCAAAAATATATATGTTCTATGTTACTGTGTATTTTTTTTATTATCTGATGATCATCGATTGTCTTCAGCGTAGTAGGTAAGAGTTACGCCTCCCTTTTAACCTTCCAGCTATACTAGTCGTTTACTTTACATCATTAGTGTGGTCTTCTGTTGAAGATGTCATCAATCAACCATCGAGTACAACTGCAAGAGCACCACTCTCTTTCGATATTCTATATTGGTGTCATTATCCTAGAAATATTTTTTTTTTTTAAAGAATTACTAGCCTACAAGCACTTTGCCCCAAAATGAGTAGCACTTGTTCTATGTCTGCTTTGGCAACAAGCTGAAGTCAATAGAATATTCAGGCTTAAGTTCTTTAGCTCTAATTGCTAGGTTGATTGGCACTTGTCCAGTAAAATTCTAAAGGTAAGTCATTTTTAACGGCATGAATGCCTTATCATCGTCACACATAATTTCCTAAGCTTCATCTTTTTTTCTTTGTTTTTTTTAATGAGGGAACGGTTTATATCTGGTTTAGACTATAAGGCTTCTTCAGTGAAATAAGGTATTTACAATTGTCCATGTACTTTTCTATGGGTTTTAGTTGTGTTAACTGAAGGGGTGAAAATCCTAACTCAGAGGATAAGTTGTCGGAATGCTAATAGAGATATACATACTTAGTTATTTACTCAGGCCCTACAAGGGTCTGCGTTCCTTAACTTCGTTGTTAAACCTCTTTCGGCTTCATAGATTAGTCCTGAGCATTTCTGATTACAGGGGCAGAAACATTATAGATACTTCATATATGGTCTAAGGTAAAAACCATTGCGTTTCAGGTAACCTATTTGTCATTAAAAAGCATTGAGTGCGTGTTTTAAACTTTCGTTTATAGTTTATTCAGTAAGTTTGGACTTTTGTAGAAAATATAAAATCGTTTGTTTTGTTATTTCTAGAGATCGAAAGCATATAATGTAGAAAATACAAAAAATATCACTTATTGAATTATGCTTATTTTGTCGATACTTGTAAGACTTAATATATATATATATCGTGATAAACAGTATAAATTTTGTGCCTATCACAATGTATAAAGATTAAACCTGATGAATAATACATTGTCTAATTTTGTGCTACTGAAGATCGATTTTTAGATCAAGTTTGGTTCAGTTTTACCTCTTGATAACTGAAATATGACCAAACTATATTAGTTATAAATATTGCATAAAGTCCAGGAGGAACATAATGTATTTCATGTGTAAAGTAATTAAACGTTTGAAGCAGTTAAGGGGTCTGAGGGGCTTACGTTGATATATATTTGTCTATATTATTATATGTATCAGGCCTATATGCAGAATGTTTAAAAGGAGGTTCTAATTAGTGAGATCAAACATATTATGAAAGTACAGTCAGCAAGCAAAGCATGCTAGTGCTATAGAGGTCTCGGGACATGCGACTATTTCAAGCCAAAAATGCTAATACTTTATAAGAATAATGTCGATTATGTAGAAAACGTTAAGTACCATAAGCGGCTGCACTATAACTATATAAGCATAATTTCATTTTTGCTATGTAAATCGTAAATTATTTAGAAAATCCTGTCCCCATGTATCTCTGCTTTAAGCTTCAAGATTTAAACATCAGAATTCGGGGTTCGATCTCCGCGAGAGAAACAGTGCAGATTGTTCAATGTGGAGCTTTGCGCCAAAACAGACAAAAAATACCCATGATTCTTATCTATAGAAGGCTATACATATCAGGCAGTGAGTTAAGCCTATATATAGTAAATAATAACAATGTTGATACACCCTCTCTTACATAAACGCACGTACGTATGCATAAGGGGATTCGAGGGAGTTCGGCCAAACCCCTTATTTTGGTGATGTAAAAAAGCGCACGTTTTACTCACCTCATGATAGTACTAACTGCAACGTTAAGCGTTCCTTATATGACGTCATTTAAGTGTCTACTGACTGACTAATATTAACTTCCGATCAAGCTATATAAAGCGAAACTAAAAATTAATTAGCTATACTGATAGCCATTTTAAATATACTTTTCTTACATATCCTCTTATAAGGATTAAAATGCATTGTTTTACAAAGAAGAATTAACCAGAAAGTTTGTGTACCAAGAGTAGAAAACCAAGTACCAAAGTTTTGCTCAGAAGCTTCAAGAAAAAAACAATGAGATTAAATACACTTTTATGTCTTTACTCTCAAACTTACACTTTCGTAAGTCTACAAAATATTGAATAGTCGGAAATATCGTATAACTTAGTAGCATAAAAAATAATCATGGAATAATAAATTCTTAATTCTAGCTAAAGCCTGTCGAAAATGATCAAAATTAACTGAAACGTTCCTCGATGAATAACTTAAGTCAATTTCTTTGACTTTCAAGAGAAAAATGTAGCAAATGATTTAAGTACATACATATTCAAAGTGAACATTTTAACGCAAAAAATACAATACAAACACACAGTTTTTTCTTTCTTGTTACTGTTACAAAAACCTACATAAACAGACTAACGATGCGAATTATTCTGAATTATGTCCAATATACTGTTATAAGATAGGTAGACGATCGGACAGATAGATAGATGGAAAGATAGACAGGTATGTCTGGAGACAAGTGTACACAGTCATAACAATATAAAAACTGTTTAAGCATTTGACCTTTAACAATCTGGCATTCTCTGTAATATAACAAAGCATGGCCGATAATGATAACGAGTAAACGTATAGCTTAAAGAAACACCAAATTTCAGCTGTGTTAAGACTATTTAGTACACTACGGATGTCTACACAATAATTTATTGAGCTTTCCTAACAAAGACTAAACACGTAGACTCAAAGAAAAATTCAAATTTCATCATGCCATGAAACTGAAGCCACGTTTTGTTCTGTAGTAATTATTCACGAGGGAAATAACAAAACCGAAATCGCAAAGGAAGCGCCAAGCGTCGCTAATGAAGACGAACATGTAGACATATATTTACCTTCTCACACACAAATCTAAGTAAACTGAAAATTTTATTGGTGATTAGCATTATATTTATCTCTTATCTTTTTTTTTATATTCTTTCTTATATTCAAATGAAATCAGCTTCTCAACAGTTTCAAGTTTAGAATGCCATGAATCACGAGAAGAATTATGAAAGAATTTAACACAACACGACATATGAACTCCAAAAGCAAGAAATAAAAATATTTGTTACTATTAACTTTGGTTTTACTTATTCTTGAAACAGAACACTTTCGGGGGACCTTGCGAAAGTACATCTAATTTATAGTTTTGTTATCATCAAACAATATGTTTGCTAAACAGTGTAGAATAATTAATTGTTAACATTAATATTACCTTTTCTTCCAATATCTTTGTTAATATAGATTACTTGTGGTGGATAGAGGACACTTTTTGTTTTTGTTTTTATAATTTGTGGAAAACCTACCAAATTTTAAAATCTTAGAATAAAGGAAAGGTAAGTAGTGAACGGCACCCACCGCCAACTATTGGGCTACTCTGATTGAATAGTGGGACTTGGCCGTCACTCTTCTAAATACCTACCACGGCTTCAAAGTATGGAACACGTTTGTTCCGGACTCCCAGTCTGTCATGTTAAGCAAGAGTAGACAGAGAAGCGAACACTGAATTCAAAATATTCCTTAGGCTAAAATCTGGTCTTTTTTTGGCTGTTTAAATAAAAAATTATAAATATTGCATTTGCTCGTTTAAAAGCAAAATTCGGACTTCCAATCCTTCGTGTAAGACTGAAGTTTTATATCAATATGACTAAAATGACAAACAACAACTGAACGCTATTCGGTTTACATTTCGGTCTTAACTCAAGGTGACGTGATTAATTTGTAATCCCTCTCCTCGTGCAGAGTTACGATCTCACAACTTATATTTTTTGGTTGTAAAAGCGTTACTATTCCTATAATTACCAACAGCTTCTGAAACACTTTTTCTAAACTATTTATGAACCAAATTACACGTTGGTCCATATCGTTATTGGTTACAGAAATTCTGTAATAACATACAAGTCACACAAAAAATTTTAAACGGAAATACTATCAATACTGCAGTGCATTCCGGTAATTACTTGTATGTAACTTGTATAGAAAATGAATAATTTCATCCGCTGTCTTTCGTCAGTTCTTTATATGATGCACGATGTGAGTCAATACCGGCAGTGAACAGCATTTCTTTCCTTTCCTTTTCTGTTTTTTTTATCCTTGTGCACAGTTTTATTTTAGTAGTAAAACTAGCTGTGTACCTGTCCTTCGTACGGGCTGT
>NW_013669212.1:0-2590 GCF_000517525.1 Limulus polyphemus
CTCTGTTTAATATAGAATTACAACTTTATGTTGTCGTACACCACTCTGTTTAATATAGAATTACAGCTTTATGTTATCCTACACCACATCCTGGACTATACATGTTTATAGTATCCCGCCCTGAACTTAAGTAAACACTGCATATTGTATCATAATTTTTTGTACCATCATGTTGCATTATACCGTGGGTTCTCGATCATTTTTTACTCACGCCCAACATGAAACAGTTTTAAAATTTTGCCCCTGATTGGTTCTCTGTTTAAAAGCGCGGTTAAAAAATAAAACATAATAATAGTAGTATACGAATTTGTAATATACTTTTCTAGATTAATATTTTTGTAATTTATTAGAGTATTATTGAATAGTTCGACCCCCTCCTCCAGAGGACGCGCCCCACTGGTTGAAAACCAATGTATTATACGATAATCTATACATCACATACTGGACTAAGCCTTTGTAGAATCATGTTGTCATGCGACTACATAACTGGAATAGAATCCATAAAAAAGCATGAAGGTTTTGTAATTTTCGACCTGTTGTCTTCTTTATTTTCTACGTTCTTGCATGATGGTGAACCCATGGTAGGTTGCAGGCTTTGACAGCCACACACAGACAATTATAATACCGAAAATCTCGTATTAGCTCTACCATGTCGTAATCTTTACCATACATCACATTTTGAATAAATTGTTTTGAGTATTAATGTTATGTTTAGCATTCATCCAACATAATAGTTTTCATTAATTATTTTGTTTAAATCATATTTTTTAAAGAAATAATACAATAGTTCTTCTTGCAAAGTATATTTTGGATCATGAGCCAAATATTTAGTTTTAAGCTGATTTCAACAGATTAATATTTTTGTAATTGTTTTATTTAAATAGATTATAAAATGACATGGTGGACAATGTTTTTACTTGTGTGTTATACGTTAAGTCATGGATTGAAGCTTGCCCTTATAACCCACGTTCTATCCTGGATTAACCTTATTAGCCTCGTTCTTATATCACATACTGGGTAGTAAAAGACCGTTCTCGTTCTTAACCGTGCTACCTGAGAGTCTAGTACAGTGGTTTTCAACCTTTTTGGAAGCGCGGATCCCCTGAGAGGCTCAGATTTTCTTGCGGATCCCTATGTATATAAGGAAAGTTTTAATAAATAAATTACAAGGTTTACAAAGAATTTACATGCATTTATTTACAAAAAAGCCGCAATATTTTCAAAATTTATTGTTTATGTAAAAAGTATACAAATTAATGTGATATTTGTGCTTGATGATTTCTGAGCAGAACTGGAAAGTTTGGCCTAGTTTTGGAGAGACATACACGCAGTTCTTCTCTTTTCTTACTTTTGATAGTCGTCATGGTTGAGAATCCTAATTCGCACAAGTATGATGTTGAAAACTGCAGAAGAACACGCAGAGCCTTATTTGAGATCGATGGGTATTCTTTTGCAAAATGAGTCCAGATTAAGTTCATTGTGGATGAAGAAGAGTTGGCAGGAATTTCAAATGACCGGACACTTAGAATGAAGCGTGGATTTCAGTTTGACGATTGGATTAGAAATCCATTTGTTGAATCTCTGAATAATATTCTTCAAGGGATATATATGGAAAATATTTATCTAATCCTTTAGTTAAAGATTCCAAATGGTTGGTTATCAGTGGCAAAATGCTAACTAAATTTCTTCTTTGAACTAAAGTGGAAAACATTTCACAGTTGCCTCGCGAAGCATGCTTCTTCCAAATAATCAGTTTCCGTTTGAACGCATTAATTTTATCCACTGAAGTCAGAATATTCTCTTTTACTCCTTGCATACTCGTATTCAAATTATTCAGGTGCTGAAAAATGTCAGATAGGTAGGCCAACTTTGAACACTAACTTTCGTCGTTCAGAAATTCGACAAATTCAAACTTGTTGTTTGTAAAGAAATTCAGCAGTTCTTCTCTGAGTTCATAAAACCGAGACAACACTCGTCCTCGAGAGAGCCATCGGACTTCAGTATGAAGTAGAAGAGTGACATGTTCAGCATCCATGCTTTCACAAAGTTTGGTGAACTGCCGACATTTCACTGGCCTTGATTTTAAGTAATTGACTATGTTGACCACCATGTCAAGTACATCTTTTAGCTCTGGGCCAATGGCTTTGGCAACAAGGTCTTCACAATGAAGAAAGCAGTGAGTTGTTGAAATATTTGGCTGAGATCGCTTTACCAGTGTAACAAAACCTTTTACACTTGCAGTCATTGAGGGAAAGCCATCTGTGCATATTCCAACACACTTTTCCCATGTCATGTCCCAGCGATTCAAGTATGAGGTAAGTGCATCATATATATCTTGTCCTTTTGTTGTTTCTGGCAATTCCCTGCAACATAAAAATTCTTCGACTATGGCATCATTTTCAATAAACCGAATAAAAGCAAGTAGCTGTGATTTTCCACTTGAATCAGTGCTTTCATCCACTTGAATAGCAAAAAATTCGACAGCTTTCAATTTTAACATAACACTTTTTTCGATATCAAGTGACATGTCTGTAATCCGCCTGCCTATTGTGTTGTCAGACAGAGGTATATTTTTAATTTCAGCAGCAGC
>NW_013669212.1:3253-5079 GCF_000517525.1 Limulus polyphemus
CTAGTATGTTATAGCAGACGCTATCTTGTGGAACGTAATGTTATTAATAATAATGTTGAAAAATAAATCCTGCACAATAAGCAATGATAGCTTACCTTCCTGTCCGTTTCAGGCCATTTGCTTCTCTCATCTTCTCCTCTTCTTCTTCTTCGAGTTCAAGGTCGATTTCTCTGTCTTGATCTACGGACTTTCTCCTAGCCTCCTATATACAATATATATTAAAAAAATGAAATGTGAAAATCTGAGATACCGTAACGCTGGATTTTTACTGAGCCTTTTACAAACAAATATTTCGTACAACGTACATTGCAAATTCTTATGATTGCCTCACATTTCAAAGTCTTAAGGATGAATGAATTGTTAAGTTTCTACAATGTAGAAATTAGTCAAACACGCCAAACGATACAAATACATGCATAATGAAATCGTGCTATCTAATCTTTTATTTATCATAACCGTAATGTTTGGTTCTATATGTACAGTGTTTTAACTCATCACAGTAAACCTATATCGAAATATGTTTGAAGAATATATGATGTTAATAATTTATACTTATGAATTATTCAGCAGACAAGCTGTGTAAGATGGGCTTAAAATAATTATCAAAGCCAATCTACAGTTCGATTCATCACTTATCACAGAGTTATACTGTTTCTTATTAAACAAAGGGGTATACTTATTCGATGACAAGGAACCCACTTTGAGACTAATAATGCTTGGAGACGGCTTGAATGTGTAATGAAGAAAAGCTTTAATATAAGTTTAACATAACAGCAAATGTACAACGTTTCGAAAAGGGTATACTATAAATATTACCCACAAATAAAAAAATTCTTTACAAATACTTTTGAGGATATACATATTTGTTAATATAACCCGAAAATATTAATCGAAATAATTATACACGAAGCAATAAATTATAGCAATCTGGGAATAAAGGTTGTAATTTCAAACTAAATCACTTTCCATGGATAAACTTAATCGTTTCAGGGCTTTCTTCCAAGTCAACTGAGAGGTTGTTTATTTAATTCCCATGATAATGTTATTTGTTGTTAAACATACAATATGTACGCATTCACATAAATTTGCTTTACATTTATAACAATAAAAGTCTGCCATCAAATACAGAGTTATATTTATGTTGGTTTAAAGCATAATGTTTATCTGCACCATTAATATGGTATATTTAAAGATTAGCACGAAAAAGCAATATTCCATAACACAACTTCCAGTAATAGCCTTATCTTGTTATCGCTTATCAATATGGTAACAGATTTCCATTTATACTCGAACTTAATACTGCGGGTATTTGAAACAATATGTAGTTGTTTACATTTTTGAATCAATAATTTGTGATAAACATCCTTGAAAGAAGTACGTTTTCATCCAGTTATAGCTTGGATACTAACTGTAAGAGTACTGAGAAATATTAAGCGTTTCTACATAATAACTTGGTAAATCCCAAAGGTTTCTTGGTTGAATATTATTGTTGAACTCATTATTGCATGTAGTAAATATAGCCCTATTTAATATTTAGCATAATAAACAAACATGAAATTCTATTGCCTATGCTATATGCTACCGGAGACTAATTTATAGACTTACATGCTAAGTCTACTAGTGAAAGCTAATTCCCGTTATTTCTATAAAATTAGTGAAAGCTTATTTTGATTATTTCGACAATGCTAGTGAAAGCTAATTCTCAATATTTCTACAATATTAGTGAAAGGTATTCCCCTTTATTTCCACAATATTAATGAACGCTCTCTAATCTGGTCGTTTGTTAATTTCCGGTATAAATTCTTCCCGAGGAACTTCAGTGATAG
>NW_013669212.1:6041-8443 GCF_000517525.1 Limulus polyphemus
GGGCCTTCCCATGAAGAAGACAGCTTATGAGACTTCCCTTTGGTCTTCCTGGGATTATACAACCACACCTTGTCTCCTGGTACAAAGTTGACTTCAGTAGATCTCTTATCATAACATAACTTCATCGAATCAGCAGACGTTTTCAAGTTTGAACGCACTTGATGGTGAATATCATCCATCCTTTCCGATAACACTTTCACGAACTCTGGCACATTTTCACACAACTCTTCGTAAGGTGGGTATCCTGTTATCAGGTCCACTGACAACCGAAGTTTCCGACCAAACATCAGCTTTGCTGGAGTGTATCCAGTGGTTTCATGCTCAGCTGTCCTACATGCCATCAACAGTGGAGGGAGTAAGACATCCCAGTCATCTTGGCGGCTATTACAAAACTTTGCCAATTCCTGTCCCAGTGTCCAATTGTACTTTTCTACCATCCCATCGGACTGTGGGTGAAGTGGCGTTGTCCTGGTCTTTCGTATACCAAACAACTTGCAGCATTCATGGAACACAACTGATTCAAAGTTACGGCCTTGATCCGAATGCAGTTCGTATGGCATACCAAATCTGAAGAAGAAATCAGTAATAGCCAAAGCTACAGTTGCAGCTTCCTGACTTGGTATTGCATATGCCTCAGGCCACTTGGTGAAATAATTTATCACCACACAAATGTACTTGTTTCCAGCACGAATTTGGGGCAAAGGACCAGCAATGTCAACAGCTACTCTTTCCATTGGTGCGCCAACTTGATATAACTTCATTGGAGCATGTCCCTTATGCTTGGGTCCCCTTTTAGCACAACATATACTGCAGATCCTGCACCATTCTTCCACATTTTGCCTCATACCTAACGAGTATAATCTCTGTCGTAGGTGACACAATTTCTTCTTAACTCCGACATGTCCTCCTGTTAAACTATCATGGGATTAATGCATCACAAATTCCCGTAACTTTCTCGGTATAACTGTTTGCCAGGTCGTCACTTTCCCATCTGCAGTTCCCATCTTCGAACAAGAATACCATCTTGAAGCTTCAACTGGTTCCATTGTGCCCAATAGTTTTTTGTCACAGGGCTTAAGCTAGACAACTTCTCCCAAGCAGGGCCCAAAACACTTACTTTTAGAAAATCAATTATTGGCTTCAAATCCTGGTCTTTCTCCTGCTCTGCTTTAATATCTATACCTGGTTCCATTTCACCATCATCAACTCCTTTAGTCACTTTGACTTCAGCTTGATGACACATGGTTAGTTCAACTTCTCTTTTAAAACTTACCGAAATTTGGCCTTTGTTGTTCCCAAACGTCATTTTATCAAAATTAATTACACACTTTTTCGGTAGTAAGTAGTTCAACCCTAGTATGCATAGATGTTCAATGTCAGCCAAGTATACTTTGTGTCTGTTCTCTATGCCCATGAGCTCAATAATTACCCACACTGGTCCCCACAATCTTGTATAATGTCCTGTCACACCACAGAGTTTCTGTATGGCTTCTGGTACTCCTTTCTGATCTAGCACCTTGATATTCACAAGGGTTTGCTGAGATGCAGAATCTATGACAAAGTTGCACTTTTGGCCATCCAGCTTTCCTGTCACATAGACACTATGTGTGCTTGGCATTTTACACCTAGCTGTTGGGACTTTCACAATGGGGGTTGGTGGGCGTCCCTCAACACGAACCACTACTGGTTTCCCGAAGCTGACTTATTGGTAGTATTCTTCTTACATTGGCTCCTCATATGTTCTTGCTCTCCACATTTCCAACAACCTTTCTGGGTAGCAGCCTTTCCTGCCATGGCATCTTCCCTGTTTTGAAGTTTCCAGCATTGAGCTCTCTTATGCCCAGGTTTGTTACAGTGCCAGCAAAGTCCCGAAAAATCCACTGGGTGGTGCAGTTGGGTAGGCCTTCTGTGCCATACTTTTCAAATCCAGTGCCAGCTCTCCTTTAGCATGGACTCTAGTCCTAAACCTAGCCCTGTAGACTTTGGATTGATTTTGGGTTCCATACCTGAGTTCTAGAGTAGCTACCAGTGGTCTATAGTTGTGCCTGTCTTTTGCTGACAACTGTCCAAGTATTTCCAGTGGTTGTCCCTTCAAGCTCGTTGCCAGGTACACTGCCTTCTGCTCCTCTGTTCATCCATTCATTTCTGCCAGGAGCTCAAATTGTGCTCTATATGCTTCCCATGATGCCTTCCCATCGAATTCCTGTGGCTTCCTTCGTACTAGATCACCCCTATTGCTGACACTCATGTCTGGGATGTGACTTCTGACAGGACTGAGATTGTCTGCATTAGGGTTTAGCTGCGGGGTCTGGAAGGGGCTGCCCATTGTCTGGGGCTGATTAGGTAGATGGCTAATATATTCTCCTTGTGTAAAAGACAGTAAATCATCCTTTAATGTATTT
>NW_013669212.1:9387-22135 GCF_000517525.1 Limulus polyphemus
GTGCCATCCTTCTTCTGGGCTAACATGACCGGAGCTGACCAGGGACTGTCTAATTTCTCGACTATCCCTTCCTTAATTAGTCTACCCATAACCTTCTCCATCTCTTGTCGCTTTGGTGGAGCTATTCTCCTCGGAAGGATCTTTATTGGACTATGATTGCCTATGTTTATTCTGTGCTGCACAAGGTCTGTGCAGCCGAGGTCATGATCTCCTTTTGAAAAGACGTCTGCATAATTCGCCAAAAGTTCCCTAACCTGAAGAGCCTTTTATATAGTCCATTTGTCATCGCTTAAGGCAAGAAATACGACCATAAAGAAAGGACATCCTCTCCCAGAACATTTAACTGACCTCTATAAGAAGACATTGACTGGCTCTACCTCCTGTCACACACCCAACAATGCCCTTCCTTAAGTGTCTGCTCACATTTAGAGAAATTGGCCACTGTTATGGGTACTACCTGATGACCTGCTACAAGTGACCTTCCAATCTTACATCCGCTGGCCTGGATGGGTCTTCCACTGCTTCCACAAGCATCAGGCTTCCTTGGGGATGTTCTTTTGTTCTACCCAAAATTATCTTCACTGACATAGGGGGTATTGTAGTTGACTTAAGTGCTGTGACATACACATCAACAGATGCAGCAACACTTATTGGAATTTGGCCTTTGTTGTTCCCAATCATCATTTTATCAAACTTAACTACATACTTCCTCGGTAGTAAGAAGTCCAACCCTAGTATGCATTGGTCTTCAATGTCAGCCAAGTATACTTTCTGTCTGTCCTTCATGCCCATGAGCTCAATCGTTACCCACACTGGTCCCCACAACCTTGCATAATGTCCTGTCACACCACAGAGCTTCTGTATGGCTTCTGGTACTCCTTTGTGATCCAGCACCTTGATACTCACAAGAGTTTGCTGAGATGCAGAATTTATGACAAAGTTGCAACTTTGGCCATCCAGCTTTCCTGCCATGTAGACACTATGTGTGCTTGCCATTTTACTCTTAGCCATTGGGACTTTCACAATGGGGGTTGGTGGGCGTCCCTCAGCACCAACCACTACTGGTTTCCCGAAGCTGACTTATTGGTAGCATTCTTCTTACACTAGCTCCTGTGTCCTTGCTCTCCACAGTTCCAACAACCTTTCTGGGTAGCAGCATTTCCTGCCATGGCATCTTCCCTGTGTTGAAGTTTCCAGCATTGAGCTTTCTTGTGCCCAGGTTTGTTACAGTGCCAGCAAAGTCCCTCAAACTTCTCTGAAAGCTGACCTTTTCTGGTTTTGAATCCTGATGACTGTACCAACCTTGGTACCTCTGTGCTGGACTAAACGTAGGATTCGAATTCAAGAGCTCTGGCCATTGCATCCTGCATAGTAGAGGGGTGTGCTTGCTTTGCTTGTATCTTCAGTTGTGGACTGTCCAAGGCATCTACAAAAGGATCCCTCAGCAACAGCTTGAGGACATTGGATGGGGCAGTTGAGTAGGCCATGTGTGTCATACTTTCCACGTCCTGTGCCAGCTCTTGCAGGCTCTCCCCTTTAGCACGTACTCTGGTCCTAAACCTAGCCCTGTAGACTTTGGACTGATTTTGGGTTCCATACCTGAGTTCTAGAGCAGCTACCAGTGCTCTATAGTTGTGCATGTCGTCTGCTGACAACTGTCCAAGTATTTCCAGTGGTTGTCCCTTGAGGCTCGTTGCCAGGTACACTGCTTTTTGCTCCTCTGTCTTTTACACAAGGAGGATATATTAGCCATGGACCTAATCAGCCCCAGACAATGGGAAACCCTTCCAGACCCTGCAACTAAACCCTAATGCAGACATCTTCAGTCCTGTCAGAAGTCACATTCTAAGCATAAATGTCAACAATATACCCATATTGCTGTACGAAAAAAGCCACAGGACTTCAATGGGAAGGCACTGTGGGAAGCATATAGAGCACAATTTGAGCTCCTGGCAGAAATTAATGAATGGAAAATGGAAAAGATTAGTAAATTTCAAAGTGAATTAAATACATTAAAGGATGATTTACTGGCGTATGGTGGCTTACTCTCAATTGTTGGATACTTTCTTCTTGCTTCTTGTTTCTTTTGATGTTCTTGTGTTGCTGCCATCAAATCTGCAAGGCTGATTTGCCACTTCTCGTTTCCATCTTCTTTTTTTTTCAGTCCTACTCTCTGACACCAATTTGTTACGTCTTTGGTCGATTGTTAATTTCCAGTATAAATTCTTCCCGAGGAACTCCAGTGATACAAGTCCTTTCTTAAATAAAACTAGTTTATTTTTCTCAATACAACTTTGCAATACACAGAATTTCCACAGTCACTTTAACTTAAACACACGCTATAATTCACAACGATTCACGCACTTTACTTATGGTCACTACCACTCGCTTGACTCAATTATCTCTCTCTATATCTATTTATCTGCAATTATCTCTCCGCTTTATTTGCTGGGCTTATATACCAAAAAGAGGGCGCCTAGAACAGATAAGAGTTGCCAGGAAAAGTCAAGATCCTTCGAGTATCTCATGACGTGTTACCAGCGTCACGTGACTTTCGCTGTCGTAACATCCCTGTATTTCTACAATATTAGTGAACGCCAATTTCCTTTATTTCCACAATATTAGTGAACACTAATTCCCTTTATTTCCACGATATTAGTGAAAGCTAATTCCCGTTATTTCCATCATGTTAGTGAAAGCTAATTCCCGTTATTTTCATCATATTAGTGAAAATTAATTCCCGTTATTTCTATCATATTAGTAATGGATAATTCCTGTTATTTCCATCATATTAGTGAAAGCTAATTCCCATTATTTCTACAATACTATTAAAGCTAATTACACATTCTTTGTACTATTGTAGAAAATAAGTGTCCATAAACATTGTGTTAGGCCTACTACATTTTAACACTACTTTGTTAATCAAAACGAATCATCAGCAATGGATATGACGGATATAGTAGGTTGAAACACTGTTATTATAGATGCTTCTAATTATTGAAAATGAAACATTTGTGAATATTTAAGCAGTTATTACATGTCAAATGCTTCAGGAATTAAGGAAAAATGACATGAATATACATTATATGAAACAATGCTGTGTAATGTAGAGAATGCACAGTTAAGACAATTACATAACAGAGAGGGGGAGTGTAGAACATTTCAGATTAAAAGTTACGAATGCGACGCTCCCACAGTCATGAGAGCGCGTGGGTAAAGGGCGAGGCATGAGCTTGTCCTTGATAGACTGATGCCATCGTAGCAGAGAAAAAGCTACAGAAAATGTTTATGTAAAAGGGAGGAGTCGGAACTTTGAAGTGGGATTGATGTCAAGAGAAGCGAGGAGCAGTACAAGTGAATAGGCTACCAATTTACCTACTCTAGCTGCAACCAATCATTTGAGAATTTTGGTTTTGGTTCTGGGAAAACCCAGGAGTTTGCAGAAATTGTCCAATGAAATGTCAGACCTACTTGCTGGTAGATGAGAATACTATTTGGACACTCGCAAGAAATTAGTATCAAAACTCATGTTGGAGTTGAAAAGTCAGTTCTCTCAGCATATAAAGAAAAGTCAGTCTGCTGCAAATTGAACAGTTCTCCTATAAATCTGAAGTTCTCTCTGAAGTTGAAAGTTTTCAAATGATGTTGAAGCTTTCAAGCCTGCAACAAAGCGAAAACACCATCTCAACCTTGATGTAAGTTACTATTGCTATTTCTGTCAAATCGAGTAACGTAGTTAAGAAGCTTGTGTAAAAGTGTATAATGTTAGAAATGTTGGAATATGTCAATATATCTGACTGCTAACTGTTTAATCGAGAACTTTCTTAGAATCATAGACGATTTGACGAGAATTGCGAGAGATTTGATTAATGAGATAACAGATTTTTGTGAAAGTTGCAAGTGAAAATATCTATGTTATATTAAAACTTGATGTATTTTTTGAAACCTCGGTCTCAGAGTCTATTCATTATTATAACTGTAAACTTCCTCGAGTTAGTGACTTGTGTACTCCACTCGCATCTGTATTCCTGGATTTAATATAAACCTATTGTTACTGGTGGTAAAGTCGAGCTCCAACGACTAGCTTACATGCCAGCCTGTTACAAATAATCCCTAAGGGACTATGTTAAGAATTTAGTGTTTAAAATGTAATAGAGCTAATACTAATGCCGTATGACAAGTATAATGGATTATAATCATGTTTTGCCAACCATCAAAAGGAGTTCACACCATAACAAATGAAAATAATATTAATGCCTTATGACAAATATAATGGATTATAATCATGTTTTGCCAACCATCAAAAGGAGTTCACACCATAGCAAGTGAAAATAACACTAATACCTTATGACAAGTATAATGGAGGAACTGGATATATAACGATTTATTAATTTCATCCTCTGTTTTCAGTTTTCACATCAATATAAATTAATCTACCATCTATATCTTTAAAATATTTTTAAACGAAGGACTAGACCGTTTTTTAAATTAAAATCTTCTAACACGGGGTTCTCTTTAGCTCTAAAAAATGGTAATATTTTTAACCCCGCATTCAAAAATTTCATATTGATCAGCAGTAAACAGACGTTATTCTCGTATGGAAACTGTATGAAATTGTAACACACGAATAAAGTAATATGCCCTTTGTTTTCTTAAACTGTCGGTGTTGAAAGAAATTAACTTATAAGTAACAACTATTCTTAATTGCTTGAAAGTTCCATATCTTCACAATCTTAGATCGCAAGTTTATTCGATGTTCGAAGAACTTCGTCTTTCTGAAGTTGGACTTCTCGTAGATGTTAAACAATTTTACTGTGAAACCATTCCCTGGTTTTCCTGTTCCTTTCAAAACCACTGTATGCTCTACCATGGGAGGCTTAACACTAAAAACCTCTGATAATGAAACACCGGAGGCTTAACACTAAAACCTTCTGCTAGTGAAGCAGCGGGAAGATTAACACTAAAAATTTCTGTATGAAGCACAATTAGGATTAACACTAAAAACTTCTGGCATAAAACACCGGTAGGATTAATAGTTAAAACTTCTGATAATGAAGCACTTGTAGGATTAATATTAGAAACTTCTGATAATGAAACAGAGGAAGGATTAAGACTAAAAAACGTATAATAATGAAGCACCAGTAGGATTAACAGTAAAAACTTCTGATAATGAAGCAACGGAAGGCTTAACACTAAAATCTTCTGATATGAAGCACCAATAGGATTAACACTAAAAACTTCTGATATTGAAATACCAGTTGAAAATTTCAGTAATTAGAATCAGATCTACATCAAAATAGTTTTTGTCGTTGTTTTCGTCATTGTGAATGAAAAGTTTCTTGAAGAGTTTTCAATCCTTGTGGTGTGTCATTATAACTGCTTGAGATTGAATTAGTGAATCAGTCGTTGTTCCCTCCTGTCGTTCTATTTCATCCCTTTTCTTTTCAGACATTGCTAAATGTTGATCTTGCTTATGATATCCTTTAGCGTCTTCACTGCATGGTTCATCAAACTGCTCTTGTGACTGGTTCCCCAGAACATTCGTCTGTTGTTTGCCCAAATCGGCTACACTTTCTGCATAATGGTTCAGGGCAATGTTCCCTAAGGTATCCAGATTTCTTACAACATTGACAGACGATTTCGCAAAAAAAATTAACACTGGTGCTCTAGAAATTTCATTATATTAGGAATATTATCAATCTAAATTTGATCTTTCAATCCTAAGACGAAATTGTGAACATTATTAAATACGTTTTCATACTAGTCAGTTGAAGAAGTTATTGATATAAACTAAAAGTTAATTGTTTATTATACTCCCAAATTTTCTGTAAGCCGTGATTCCAGATCTTCATAAGGTAACCAACGTAACTTACTTTGAATTTTATATCTTGAATACTGCTCATAAAGTTTTTAATCATTAAGTTACCCTTTTCTAAGCAATTCAAGTTTATTATTCACTGATGTAAGTGAAAGTAACCACAATTTATATACTTTACTGAATCTAGAGTCTGCATATATTCTATCACTATTGTGTATTCTAACGCTGATTTCAAGTTGAGCTAAGTATTAAGTGACAAAACCGGAAGTTGCAGAAAACAGGTGTAGAACCCCGATGTGGAGGACAACTGCCTCTTAATAATCGGTGTTAAATACTATTCATAATCTACTTGTAATACTTACCACATTGCAGTTTTAATATTAAACATATTCAGTATCAGTAACCTAAATACTTGACCTAGTCAAGTTAGACAATTTTCTACCTATTGCCAGTTTTTCACGTACAACTTTTTTTTGTTAATTTTTCTAACAGAAAATACTACTTCTGTATACCAATGCCAGTATCCATAGTTAGTGGCCTGGTTAGGGCGTTCGACTCGCAAGCTGAGGTCGCGTGATCTAAGTCTGTCGACGAACATGCTCACTCTTTGAGCTGTGGGGGCGTGATAATGTGATGGTCCATCATAATGTTGGTTGATAAAAAGATTGTGGTGGGTAATGTTGACTGACTGCCTTCCCTCTAGTTTATCATTTCAAAATTGGGTATGGTTAGCACAGATAGCCCTCGAGTAGCTTTACACAAAAATTCAACAAATCAACAAACAATCATAGTTATTAATACTTTATAGTAATTATGCTTACCAGTATGAACAGTTATAACTCTCACTGCTTTACAAATATTGCATTAAAAATGAAAGGGACAAATATTAAACATGGCTTGAAAATCCACTCCTCAACACAATTCGAACAGTCAGTTTGTAATTAGTTGCATGTGTACTGGGCATGTTTTGTTGTAAGAATACATGTGTGTATTGCAGCCTGTTTTTAGCGTTATCAGTTCTCTGGCTAACTACTGAAGCACCAGCAGGCTTACCTACTAGTGGTGGCCAACAAGAAAAACTAGAAGCTGGCAGGTCTTTAATTTCCTACGTTACCTACATTGTTATGTTTATTAGATCAATGCATGGGTACCCTGTATCCAAATGTAAATAACTACGTTTATTAAAGCGTGTGTGAAAAATCCAGGATTCATTTATCTTGGATCTCACCCTTTAACTTTGTTGAGTTTCATGTAAAACTCAACTGCAGAAAATCTCATTCTAATCTGTTAATATTTACAGGTTGCTCAGGATCTTCTAGTGATTGTTTGAAGAAGAAAATATCCGGTGTTAGATGGAAGGAAATTCGATACTATTACCAATGCAAACTTCTACTGTCCTTGAACCAGCAAGTGTTTGGCTATTTTTCTTGATTTGCTCTCCAAAGAGAATGAGACCATTCAAATCATTTCTATGGGAATGACAAAAGAGGTCTTTCATTTCTGTGAGAAGGCAAGAATCTTCACATACAGCAAGAGTCCACATCATCAACAAGATCAAAGACCTGCATTTCAAGTGACAAGGCCTCAAGAAGAAAGCGTTGAGAAGGTAGTAAAAACAAAGAGGAGAAATAGGGGAAACTTTCAATCTGATGTTCGACATCGCACGTGCTTTGATCGTGACAGAAATGGCTGAGAACGACGAGTTTATGCTGGCTCAAAGAGAGAAAAACGGGGTAGGAAAGCATGGGCCTGGTGACACCAATCTGGCCAAGCGAAAAGATGTGTGTCAACAAAATGGATTTACAGAGTGAGTCTAGAAAGAGAAAATTCAGAAGCTGTGTGATCAATGATGGAGTCAATAACGTGTCAAGAAATTGGAGCCCCAAGTGGCGATGATGAGGCAAAAGACAAGATGCACAAAACTTACCAACATCATCAATCCTGAACTGACTTCTGCATTGGATCAAAATAAAATCGATGACATGAATGTCGTCCTCTACACTTGTGTTTCTACAACAGGCAGTTGCCGTCCACTGAACTAAATTTCATCATGAATACTCAACCTAACAAATATAAGGCATATATGCTACTATTTTCTGGCAGCCACTGCGCAATTTCTGCGACACAATTTCGTGGAAATTGTTCTTATCAAGAAATCAATCAATCAGAGAGTTGCTAGACTTTGCTATGCTCTCTCTGGAGCTTACTAGATGGGATGGTAAGATGCTGCCACCAGTCCTGACATCAAATTAGAGCGTGGACTGACTTGCAGTTCTCATAACACGGAAAGAGGTTATAAAGATCATGAGTGTCTTGAAGTTTCCTAATGGGACTGGAGAAACACAAGTGGCTGCAGTGTTCAAGGTAATTGAAGAAAGGAACCTGACTGAATGTATGCAACTCAGATACTTACTTCAATCATTCAACGATGCCCTAAGCAACCAGGAGGAACAAAAGCAGTCCCTTCTTTAACTGATGGAGAAGCATCATCAGGAACATCCGAAACCAAAGAAGTCTACCATTGTCCAATGAATTCGCAAAATGTGACATTAATGTTAATACTTTTTGTGTTATATGTATTGTTATAACTTTTCAACTCCGTTGAGCAATCAATAAATATTGAGAAACTGTCTTTAAAATTTAAATGCTTTAGTTTCATAGGCAAAGAAATATAATCAAGAAGTAGAACTTGAAAATAACAAACATGATTTTTGAGTGACACCCTAAAGTATATGTATGTATAGCAAACAATCTTTACGTTATATAGAAAAAATATCGAGAATCTTTCGCTAGTAAACATGATGTCTTTCCGAATTTTATCCTGGGTATGTTTATTTATAATATAATTTTAGTTTATACAAAAATATACATTTACAAGCTATCATCTTTTGCTCCTTGTTTCAAAACCACATCCGAAAATTTAAAAAAAATCAGAAAATGATAATTCAAAGAATTAATGTATTTTTGAGATTTTATTATTATTAGACACCTTTAAAGCCTTTTTAGGCAAAATATACATAAAACGTGAACAGTTAAAATAATAGTTGGATTTATTTAACAAGTCAAATCTTCTAGTATAGATTATACATACTAAATTCTATACTCCATATTAGAAACAACCTATTTAAGATAAAGCAGCTAAGTGCACATCTGCTAATATTAATAACTTCTCCTTTTTACAGTGTGTTTTTAACAGATATCCTTCCGCTAAATAGTTTAATGGTTGGCAAAAACCTTTAAAATTTGTAATAAATATTGAATCAAATTTTGGTAGTAAATCTTTTATTACTCCTGTATTCTTTACCAAAATCTTATTTCATTACCTGTGTTGGCACATTTAACGGTGGCTCAATTCTTATGTTTGGATCCCAGCCACCAGGAGGCAACACTGTTACAGCATCAAGGAACTCGTCGATACCTGCCAATAGATCTTCACGATTTTTTGCTTTGTATGCAACACCATGAAATACCTTCATAAGATAAAAAAATACATGAATTTAAGTAGTGTAATATAGTTGGTAACAGACATTATGACCAATCTACAAAATTTTACAAAATTTTAACTCTATTTACAGTTATTAAAGAAAATGAGTAATTTCTCACAATGGTTGAATAAGTTATTTTTTGTAAAAGTTCAATAGTTGGGCGGGTTATTTTTACTATATGGTAAAACACAGTGCAAAGCATATGGATATAATAGTCTGTGTGGTAAATAGGGAGAAAAGAATGATATTATGCAGGGGGAACAAGTGGAGGATATGGATATAATAGTCTGTGTGGTAAATAGGGAGAAATGAATGAGATTATGCAGGGGAACAAGTGGAGGATATGGATATAATAGTCTGTGTGGTAAATAGGGAGAAATGAATGAGATTATGCAGGGGAACAAGTGGAGGATATGGATATAATAGTCTGTGGGGTAAATAGGGAGAAAAGAATGAGATTATGCAGGGGAACAAGTGGAGGATATGGATATAATAGTCTGTGGGGTAAATAGGGAGAAATGAATGAGATTATGCAGGGGAACAAGTGGAGGATATGGATATAATAGTCTGTGTGGTAAATAGCGAGAAAAGAGTGAGATTATGCAGAGGAACAAGTGGAGGATATAACTAACAGAGTAGGAGATATAATATAGGGGCTAGCAGAGATACATTTTTTGTGGTGCATGTAGGGGCTAATGATGTAGGGAAAGGTAAGTCAGAGGAGCTAATTAATAAGTACAAGAGTTGATAAAGGAATTTAAAGAAAAGGGTCATAATTTAATTTTTCTCAGGAATACTGCCCAGAATTAACTGTGCGATGAAGTTATAAGTAGGTTAATAGGTCTAAATGGTAGACTTAGGGGAGAATATAAGGATGAGCAGAGTGGCTGGTTGGACTTGTAGGATCAGTTCAGTGGAAGAAGGGAGCTTTTTGGAATCGATGGTTTACATTTAAATATAATAGGGGCTGGCTTGTTCGACAAGGCTATTAACTCAGTTGTAAGAGAAGTTTTAAACTAGAACTACACAGCAAAAATAATAAGAGGCAGAGAAAAATTTAGCATAGGAAATAAGTATACATGTAGTTATAAGGATAGGCTTAATTGTAATGCTAGAAGTATAAGAAATATAATAGATGACCTTAGAGAACTGGTAGGAATGGAAGATTTTGATAAAATGGGAATAACTAAAACATGGTTAAATGTAGATGATTTTGATGAGAGAAATTTCTTTGAAATACAGTTACAGGTTAGGGATAGTGTATTAAAGAGGAGGAAGAAGTGGCTTTTTATGTAAAATGTGAGTTAGATCCTGTTGAAGTTGAGATAATAACAAGGAGATTGAATCCATTTGAATTTCTATTAGTAGATGTAAAGGAAAAAGGCTTTTAGTGGGAATTTGTTACAGACCACCAAATGATACTGATAAAGTTAGTGAGAAAATTTACAATGAGATTAAGATTTCAACTGTTAATGAAGTCATGATTATGGGTGATTTCAATTTCAGGCATATAGCTTGGGAAATTCTAGAGGGAGAAAGGTTCTTGCAAACTGTTCAGGGTGGCTTTCTTCACCAAGTAGTCAAGGAACCTACTAGAAACAATGCTATTTTAGATTTATTGTTAACTTCAAATATAAAAATGAGCAAGAGGGTGGAAATTGGGGAACATCTGGATGCATATGATCATTGCACTATTATGTTCGATGTTTTGCTGCATAAGGAGATAAGGAATAATGATACTTTGGTTACAAATTTCAAAAAAGCAAATTTTGAAGGGATGCGACAAGAATTATCTGTTGTGAATTCGGCAGCTGAGTTATTTGGAGACACTGATCAGATATGGAAAACTTTTAAAGATAAATGTTGAAATATTCATTTTAGACATATTCCTTACAGAAAGTAACTGCAAATAAAAACAGGTTGGCTCAAAAAGTGTATGAGGTACAATTAAAGAAAAGAATCTTAACTTTAAGAAATTTAAATTGACTGTTCTGACAGGGGATTTAGAAGATTATAGAAGATCAAGAAAGTTGTTGAGATAGGAAATTAGGACATCAAGAAGGATGTATGAGAAAAGGTTGGCTAAAAAGGTAAAAATTAAGAGTAAGGATTTCTTTAAATACATTAAGGGTAAACAAAATGTTTGGATGGGGGTAGGGATGATGTGACGATGGGAATAGAACCCTTGAGAGATGATAATGGAAGGCTAGTATCTGATGATTGTGAGATGGCTGGGTTATTAAATTTTACTTTTTACTAATGAAGATTTAAGCAGTATTCTACTTCTTGATCAGTTGATAAATGGAAACGAGATCGAACAAGCTGACTGCATTAATTCTGAGCTGGTTAAGAAAAAAATTCGGAAGTTTTAAAAACGATAAGGCTCTTGGGCCAGATAATATTTCTCCAAGAGTTTTGAAGGAGGTTAAAGATTGGATATGTAAGCCACTTACTACTGTGATTGGAAGTTAGCCAATGTAGCTCCTCTTTTCATGGGAGGTGATAAAAATTGTCCCAGTAATTATTTTCCCATTAGTCTTATATCAGTTGTGGGAAAAGTTTTGGAAAGTCTGTTAAAAGATGCTTTGCAAAGTCATTTAACAAAATTTAGAATTTTATTGGATAGTCAATATGGTTTCACTAAGGGAAAATCTTGTCTTACAAACCTTTTGACATCCTTTGAAAAGGTTACTGCTTATGTAGATGAGGGTAAGGGTGTAGATTTGGTGTATCTGAATTTTCAAAAAGCATTTGACAATGTACCACATAAAAGGCTTGTGAAAATTATCTCTATAGGTGTGGGAGATAAGTTAGTAAATTGGATAGAAGAGTAGCTGGATGGAAGAAAGCAGAGGGTTGTTACAAATGGAGTTCAGTCAAACTGGGTTAATTTCACAAGTGGGGTAGCTCAGAGCTGAGTCTTAGGACCATTGCTCTTTTTGATTTACATCATTGACATAGATGAAGAAATAATCAATAAATTATTTGAATTTACAGATGATATTAAAGTCTTGGGTGTTGCTAGCTGTGAAGAGGATGCTGATGATTTACAAAAGTACTTAGATTATTTAGTGAGTTGGGCAAATAAATGGCAGATGGATTTTAATTATAATAAATGCAAGATAATGCATGTGGGTTGTCATAATTTGAATTATAAGTACAACTTGGATGGGAATAACCTTAACAGTGTTATGAAGGAAAGGGATCTTGATGTACTAGTTGATCAGTCTCTAAAGCCACCCAAACAGTGTGCTGTTTCTAGTGGTAGAGAAATAGGATTTTAGGTTGTATCTACAGAAATAATGAATACAAGTCTAAAGAGGTTATAATTTCATTGTAAAGGTCAATGGTTAGGCCACATTTGTAATATTGTATTCAGGGCTTGGGCTCCTTACCCTAGAAAAGACATTGAATTGCTGGAAAAGATTCAGAGAAGGGTTACTGG
>NW_013669212.1:22263-25450 GCF_000517525.1 Limulus polyphemus
AAGAGTTAGGGGGGATTTGATTGAGGTGTTTAAGATTGTTAAGGGAATTGATAGTGTTGATGCATCATCTTTTTTCATATTTAACAGTGAGAATAGTAGAACTAAGGTAGGAGTCATATTCAGCTAAGACAGTTTCATTTTTCTAAGAGGGCTTTAATTTCGTTTAGAGGATGGAACAGCCGAAATAAATCAATAGGTCCCATGTTGTCCCAAAACCTTATGTTATGTTAAAAAACAGACCACTTAATGAAAGGAGAGCGTTTTCTTGTCTCCAGTAGTTTAGAACTTTGTTGAAATAACACAGACTCAATAATCAATCAAAAACATTTTACTACTACTCTAGCCGATGTTTTCAAATCGTACTCATGCTTTCAAGAAAAATTCTAATTAATAAGCTAATCACGTGAAATTCCCTCTAGCAAACATTTAGGATTAAGATATAATAAATAATGCCTAGCATAATATGTTTGGCTTGTTTGTTGTTAAGCACAAAGCTACACAATGGGTTATCTGTGCTGTGCCCACTTAGAGTACCGAAACCCAGTTTTTAGTGGTGTGAATCCTCAGACGTACCACTGAGCAAATGGGGCACCTACAACAATATCCTGAATTTCATGAATAATTGTTATGTCTGTAAATATCCTCTCACTTTATCAATGTTGTTGTAAGTTATATTTTTGTGTTGTGACTTGGTAGTTTTCTAAAGGGAGCTGTTGGTCGTAATGATGATGTAATGATCGAGGAATTTAAAAATACCTAGAACAAGATTTAGTTATAAATACAATTGTGCCAGCCAATTAGAAAAGGTAGCTATAAATCAATAAGTAAGTAATTTTCAGGTGGTAGTCTGAGTGAAGTATTTGTATCGATAAAAACCCTATAATACAAGCGCTTTTGAAAGGTGGACTTTTCTTCTTCAGGGGCAAACTGAGAATATTATACTCAATGTTTGCCCCTAAAGAAGAAATATTCACCTTTAGAAAGCGCTCGGGTTGTAGGATTTTTATCGTTTTATATTAAGACTTTTAACCTACGTGTTTTTTTGACATCATGAATGTATTTATATAAGTTTTAGTTGTCACATATACTCAGTTACTCGATCGATTGGTCGTGAAATTGTTCAAGTAAGTTTATTTTTACGTTAGTCTTAGTACCATTAGCGAAGTATTTCCGTTTGAACACTGATACTCATAGTAGCCATAGTTAAGGAATAAATAAACTAATTTACTATATTTATGCAGACTGGACTTGGCCTCAATACGACCTAATAATTTAACAGAATCACTCAAAAAAAGAAGAATGTTACAAGTATATATTAATCATATTCTCTCTTATTCCAGAGAATTCCATGTGCGTATGTCACGCATAAATCAAATGCCATAAAAATTAAGAATAGATAATAAAAGTACAATAACAGCAACCTTCACATTAAAGAAATTCTAATTTTAATCATAACATAATATCAGATCCTCATTAGGTAACAGTTATATTCAGTAAAATTTTATGTGGTTCGAAACGTTCTAATCATTAAAATCATTAGGATTTGTCTACTGCAAGAGTTACTGTTATTGTATTTATGAATCAATTAATTAGTAGCTTCCTTATCAGATATTCAAATATCTAAAATATAAACTTCGAAATACCTCATCGGACAACAAGGTTGCCATAGCACGCCCAATCTCGTGGTAACACCAAAGATTCCCCTTAGGCCCAAGCATCACAAACAGAAAGCGTGTTGGCACTGGAACCTCAGTGAGGTCACCTAGGTCAGTAGCATTCTGAAGACGAACAAAAGCCATAAACTCTTCTTCTAGAAAATCAACCTCGCCAATTAGAATGTTAGAAGCCTCTGAGCCAGGAAGAATTTTCTTCATAAACCCCTGGTTCACCTGCATAGCAGATAAAATACAGTATAGTAAAATCGAAAGTGTAACAGCACCATCTGCTCTGTTATTACAAGAAGAAGACAGTACTAATTCTAAATAGCAACTATTTGATTTATTTCCTGAATAATAGCACATCTTATCTCTGATGCTTTTTTACATGTTCACTATCTATCACCTCAAAATGTCAAATTGTAAACCATAAAATGTAGAAAGTAAGATTTGTTCTCTGTTGTGATAATACTATATTTGTTGAAATGGAAAAAATATATATGTTGGAAGTTAGGTTATATATTATCCTTCAAACCATGAAAAAACATTTGATAAATATCATGGAAGTTGGTGTAACATCTGGAGTACAACTCTGTCCCTGTTAATGATAATTGTTAAATAAGACTGGTCGGTGTAACATCTGGAGTACACCTGTGTCCCTGTTACTGATAATTGTTAAATAAGACTGGTCAGTGTAACATCTGGAGTACACCTGTGCCCTGTTACTGATAATTGTTAAATACGACTGGTTTGAGTAACATCTGAAGTACACCTGTGCCCTGTTACTGATAATTGTTATATAAGACTGGTCGGTGTAACATACAGAGTACAACTCTGTCCCTGTTAATGATAATTGTTAAATAAGACTGGTCAGTGTAACATCCAGAGTATAACCGTATACCTGTTACTGATAATTGTTAAATAAGACTGGTCAATGTAACATCCGGAGTACAACTCTGTCCCTGTTAATGATAATTGTTAAATACGACTGGTCGGTGTAACATCCAGAGTACAACTCTGTCCCTGTTACTGTTAATTGTTATATAAGACTGGTTGGTGTAACATCCAGAGTACAACTCTGTCCCTGTTAATGATAATTGTTAAATAAGACTGGTCGGTGTAACATCTGGAGTACAACTCTGTCCCTGTTAATGATAATTGTTAAATAAGACTGGTCAGTGTAACATCCAGAGTATAACCGTGTACCTGTTACTGATAATTGTTAAGTAAGACTGGTCAATGTAACATCCGGAGTACAACTCTGTCCCTGTTACTGTTAATTGTTATATAAGACTGGTCGGTGTAACATCCAGAGTACAACTCTGTCCCTGTTACTGATAATTGTTAAATAAGACTGGTCGGTGTAACATCCAGAGTACAACTCTGTCCCTGTTACTGATAATTGTTAAATAAGACTGGTTTGAGTAACATCCGGAGTACAACGCTGTCCCTGTTAATGATAATTGTTATATAAGACTGGTCGGTGTAACATCCAGAGTATAACCGTGTATCTGTTACTGATAATTGTTAAG
>NW_013669212.1:26395-28621 GCF_000517525.1 Limulus polyphemus
TAAATACTGATCGGTTTGAGTAACATCTGGAGTACAACTCTGTCCCTGTTACTGATAATTGTTAAATACTGATCGGTTTGAGTAACATCTGGAGTACAACTCTGTCCCTGTTACTGATAATTGTTAAATAAGACTGGTTGGTGTAACATCTGGAGTACACCTCTGTCCCTGTTACTGATAATTGTTATATAAGACTGGTCGGTGTAACATCTGGAGTACACCTGTGTCCCTGTTACTGATAATTGTTAAATAAGACTGGTTGGTGTAACATCCAGAGTACAACTCTGTCCCTGTTACTGATAAGTGTTATATAAGACTGGTCAATGTAACATCCAGAGTACACCTGTGTCCCTGTTACTGATAATTGTTAAATAAGACTGGTCAGTGTAACATCTGGAGTACAACTCTGTCCCTGTTAATTATTGCCATATAAGACTGGTCAATGTAACATCCAGAGTACAACTCTGTCCCTGTTACTGATAATTGTTATATAAGACTGGTCAGTGTAACATCTGGAGTACAACTCTGTCCCTGTTACTGATAATTGTTATATAAGACTGGTCAGTGTAACATCTGGAGTACAACTCTGTCCCTGTTACTGATAATTGTTATATAAGACTGGTCAATGTAACATCCAGAGTACACCTCTATCTCTGTTAATAATTGCTATATAAGACTGGTAAATGTAACGTCTTGAATAAAGTGTTTTCACGTCATCGATGAATGTTATGTATAAAAGTATAACTAATGGAATAAAACTGTGTTAATTTTACTGATAACTCTTATATACGATTGGCAGATGTAAATGATGTAATATAATTACAGTAAAGTTACAGGGGATTGTTATATACAACAGAAAGATGTTAGATGTTGGATTACAATTGCGTTCGTGTTATTGGAGACTGTTATATATGAATGTTAGATGTAACTGTTGGAAGAGAAGATAACAATGACTGCTAAATACGACTAGAGATGTAATTGTTGAAATAAAATTGTTTTCACATAATTCTTGACTAATATGTACGACGAGTAGACATAGATGTCCCTAAATACAATTCTGTTTACATTACTTATGAATGTTATATATAACTATTACATGTAACTGTTGAAATAAAACAGTGTCTACATTACTTAGGAATGTTATATAGAACTAGGGGAGACCGGGGCTAGTTGTTACAGGGGCAAGTTGATACAGTGCCTCTAGCTCTTGTTGCGATTAATGGACGGCGATAGTTCACGGACCATCGAACACGTGCTGCGCAAGCTTTGTTTTAATGGCGACATGAATAAGATCAGTCACGAAATAAAAAAGTTATGTACATTTTCTGTTTTTGCATACCTAAACTAAAAGAAAAATGTCTAGGAAATATCTATTTACTCTGTATATACTGTGTTTTGATACTGTTCTTATTGGTTGCAGACTTCGACAGTTAATACCTCTTAATATACGATAACATTGAATTATGTTGTTTGACGATGAATTAATATGGAGACATTGTTATTCCCCATGTCAATATGGGGCATGTTGTTACAGCATGTAACAACATGCCCCAAGGTTCATCAAAAAAGGTGTAATGCACATGAAATGTTAATGAATTACATTTTTTTACAGATCAATTGCAATTATGGTTCGCACGTATATTAGAAAGAATGATAGAGGAGGCTGATAGAATTATTAATAATAATTTAATTTAAAGGTATTGTTCGGGCTCAGGTTTGTTATTATTTTACAAAAAGCAGTAAACAAAACTATCATGATATGTAAGCCTATTATAATTCATATATGAACAAAAAATGTTTATAAATATTTCTGTACAGATAACTTAATATTATAAAATCAAAATTGCGATTTTTAATATAGCCTATTTAACATGTGTGTGCATCTCGATCGGGAGTCCAGCGCGTTACCACTGTACTGTTCAGACAGCCACTCCCTAACAAATTATGTCCTGACCATTTAGCCTACATATAGGCCTATTATAGTGCATCCATAGATATAAAACAATATAAAATATTTAATATCTATACTTTCAGGTAAATTTCATGACGCTACAAATTTTATCAAGAAAAAGCAAAAACAGAATGCAGAACCAAATGGGGAAAAAACTGATCTAAAAACTGGATACTTAACATCCCGGTATGGACTTTCTCCAAAAGATATCAGACAATTAGCCTACCAATTTTCAAACGAAAATGAAATAACAGCTCCCTTGAATTGGGCAGCAA
>NW_013669212.1:29621-32383 GCF_000517525.1 Limulus polyphemus
TAGACATTGGACTTTTTCTAAAAATCGTAACAACTAGCCCCGGTCTCCCCTACTTGATGTAACTGTTTGAATACAATTATATTCACATTACTTATGAATGTTAAATACGACAAGTACATTTAACTGTGGTAATACAGTTGTGTTCACTTTAATTATGAATGCTATATACGAGTAATAGATATAACTATTGTAATACAGTTGTGTTTATATTATTTATAAGTCTTACATACAACTAGTAGATGTAACTGTGTTTACATTATTTATGAATGTTAAATACGACAAGTACATTTAACTGTTGTAATACAGTTGTATTTATATTATTTATAAGTCTTACATACGCCTAGTAGATGTAACTGTTGTAATACAGTTGTGTTTATATTATTTATAAGTCTTACATACGCCTAGTAGATGTAACTGTTGTAATACAGTTGTTCCCATTACTTATGAATGTTATGAATGTATTTTAAAAAATAAAGTAACGTATTTCTTTAATTGCCTGTCCTTATAGCCGTTATATTTCAGTTTTTTTTTAATACTAGAAGATTATCCATATACACTCATATACATTGATTTTCTTACTGTTATGCCACACTAGTTAACATGAGTATGGATGGTCTAAATAATGGCATTTAAAGTGAAACCAGGTCCAGATGTGCCTAACTGGTCCTGAGTATAATTTAAATATAATTTGTGGTTAGGAACTTAGAAAAATAGAATGCATCCTTTCATCTGATAAGTTGCATGCTGCAATTAAATAGTGTAGTCAATATTTGTTAATTTATTCTTTTAGCCCATTATGTCGAAAAACAGAAAGACGTGCACAATTTGCAGCTTCAATGGTAGAGTCAAGCAAATTGATGAAAGCTTTCCTTGCTGGAAGTAATAACACCAGTAAGCCAGCATCTGTTCCTTTCGATGGCGGCAAAGAGGTCAAAGTGCAAGATTGTGAACATGCTATTTCATTTGTAAAAGAAAACAATGAAGAAACTGTTCTCTGGCCTGTTGAAAGCTACAATAATAATAAACAAGAGGATTCCACTTTATCAGAAACAAATCCACAGAATAGTGTTGCTAAGCTAAAATAGGATGACTTAATAAATATTTTAACACACAGGGATATTGGATTTATGAAGTTTGATACAACAGGCTCAGCAGTTGTAACACATGCACATCACACAGAGATTGTTAAAGTTGGAGCACATGAATTTCAACATAAAGAAGTTCCATTTGATGCCAAAGATGGGCGTTCTATGACTGCATTTTGTTTATAACGACGCCTTCTGAATGGACAAGAGGTCAATCATTCCTGGTTGGTGTAATAACCTCTACATAAAGCAGCATACTGCTTTTTTTGTCTTCTTTTTTCATCTACATGTATGACATCCGATAGTCGGTCTGCTTTCAAAACACAGGGTGGATTCTCTAAGTGGAAAAAACATTGAAAAATTAAATGCCCATGAAAATAGTGACAGTCATTGGGAGTCATTTGCTGCTTGGAAAGAAACTGAGCACCGAATTCGTCTTCAAAGTGGCATTGATGAAGAGTTGCAAAGGTAAATTCAGCAAAAAAAAAATAATAATAAATGGAGAGATGTACTGCGACGGTTGCCGAATTGTACACAATATTTAGTTTCTAAGAATCTTGCATTTCGTGGTCATACTGAGGACATAACCTCAAACGAAAATCCTGGAGATTTCCTGTCACTTTTGCAGTTATTAGCAAAGTACGATCCAGTAATGAGAGAGTATTTAGAGCGTGTTAAAAACAAGCAAACGTCAACATCTTATCTTTCTCCTGAAATCCAAAATGAGTTTATAAATCTCATGGCCTCACATGTGCGAAATTATTGTTTGTCAGCAAATCGTACAAACAAATACTATGGTATTCTGTTTGATTCCACACCTGGTTTAGCCCATCGTGAGCAATTGGCTCAAGTGATTTGTTGACAATGACTTTAAGACTAGAAAAGTAGAAGTCAAAGAGTCATTTATTGACTTTATACAGATAAAGGAAAAAGACGCTGCCAATATTGAGAAACAATAAGCACAAAATTAGAAGCGGATGGAATATTATTGATTGATTGTTGTTCACAATGTTATGATAATGCTGCTGTCATGTCAGGTCATCTGTCAGGGGTTCAACAAAGAATTCTGAACAAAAATCCAAAAGCAATGTTTATAAACTGTGACAATCATAGTTGGAACTTAGCATGTCTTCATGCTGCAAGTCAGGAAACAACAGTTATTACTTTTTTTGGTATAATTGAAGCCATTTATAATTTCTTTGCTCATTCAACAACTCGATGGGACGAACTGCAGCAGGAGCTTAAGATCTCTGTCAAGCGTGAATTAGAAACACGGTGGAGTGCAAGAGAAAAGGCAGTAAAAGTTGTACATGAAAAACTGGATGAATTGCTAGGACTGTTAGAGCAATTAAGTGAGAATGGCAACACAGATGAAACAAGATGTGATGCTCATAATATTCTGCAACACATGCTTACATTTGATTTTATTGTACTTTTGCATTTTTGGAGAAATCTTTTATCATCTATCAATCGAGTGCAGAAACCTCTTCAGGGTCCAAAAAATGAAGTTTAGAGAATCAGCTGCTGATCTTGATTCTTTGAAAGAGAAATTGATAGAATCACGTGAAAAGTCTTGTCAAGAAGCACTTAAAGCGGGCCATAATCAATGTAAAACATGGGGATTGACCACTGAAAGAAGAAAAATACGTCATAAACAAATGCCAGGTGAAAATGCAG
>NW_013669212.1:33356-36878 GCF_000517525.1 Limulus polyphemus
ACTGAAATTGACACTTTCGACTAGGATTGGCTAAAGGTTTTACAACTGAGGTTTAACACGCCCAGACGCAGTTTTATAAAGAAAACAGACTAGAAAAAGGTTTGGATACCAATCATAGATGGCAGAACCAGTACTGAGGTGAAAGGAAATATCTTAAAAAAAGTTTTGAAAAAAACATTTCTTCATAGAGGGCGCTTATTTACAGTCTAAAACGTATTTTAGGAATTTTTTCATTAAATTTCTCTTTACACTTCATTAAAGAATACAATTTTGTACAAATAATTGAATGTTATGCTACTATTTATAAAAATAAAATCAGAAATCCATTAAAGGATAAGTTCTCTATCATTTTTTTTCAATTCATAAATGCACACTTGCATTGCCTACTAAGAAAGTTAGTACCGGTAGTCATAGGGATATACTATGTTGTTGTTGGACTTAGTTGTAAAATAGATGTCTGTGACTTGTTATCGATAAATTGAACGATGAATAATCAGCACACACTTTACTTATTTTCAAATAATATATATATATATATATTTCGAACAAGATGGAATATAAATGTGTCTATATTACTTATGAATGTTATATACGACTAAGAGGTGGAATACAAGTCTGTTTATATTACTTATGAATGTTATATACGACTAATAGATGGAATAGAAATCTGCTTATATTACTTATGAATGTTATATACGACTAAGAGGTGGAATACAAGTCTGTTTATATTACTTATGAATGTTATATACGACTAATGGATGGAATACAAATGTGTTTATATTACTTATGATGTTGTATACGACTAATGGATGGAATACAAATGTGTTTATATTACTTATGAATGTTATATACGACTAATGGATGGAATACAAATGTGTTTATATTACTTATAAATGTTATATACGACTAATGGATAGAATACAAATGTGTTTATATTACTTATGAATGTTATATACGACTAGTAGATGTAACTGTTTGAAAAGAGTTGTGTAGACATTACATTTGTTATATATATTGTTGAATGTATCCCTTTGAGTATGTGTTTTATATCAGTTATAAGCTGTTATTGTGTCAGTAAAATTATGCCAACTCCTAGAAATATGACTCCAGGATGATAGAAAATACATCACCAGCTCTATATTAAACACGTATTACAAGTAACACTTTAAGTACATACCTTATGCTGCAATTCGTTGGAGCTCGTGTTAGCTGTTCGAGTGTCTGTAAGAGTAGAACCTGCATGAGCTAGGCAAGGGTGTGGAGCATAAACGTGAAGGGATGTTTCGCTTGGACTTTCTTGTATATTTCGTTCATCTGCTGTAGAATTACCGAGATTAAAAATAAATATATTTTATCACTATTAATGAGTAGCTCTTATTTCAAAAAGAATAAAACTTATTTACATATGCATATTTTAATTACTTCAAAAAGAACCATATTTTGTAATAAGTGTAAACGTAAAGTTCACCTTATTTGGTCAGACTCGGATCGTCTTTATTGCCTTATTTGGGAGCCATTGAAAGGTCAAAATTAGGCTTAGCGTTTAAACTAACTAATATTATTTTGGAGTTTCAGTAGGAGGTAGATTGTTTAAAGAATATACGTTTTAATTTTAGTGGCTTCAAGCACAATGCCTATAGTAGGAGAGTTCAACACGATGCACGAATTTATTTTTAGACAGTTTCAGTTGTGGATTTTACTGCGCTAAAGAATAATCACTTTTAAAGAGAAGTTAAAATGTAAATTACAAACTAATTACTCAAATCTTTGATGGGTATCTCGGACAAACTATTCGTAAGCATTTTAACCGTACAAACAATATATTTAATAAATAAAAGACGTAAAAACTCACTTAAATAGATTCAGAGAAGGCCATAAGTATAAGCTTGAGTTGTTTTTTTTACGTGGTGAAAGATATTGCAGAGGAAGCTCATGTGTATAAGAAAAGCAACGTTATAGATAGGAGTTAACATTCAGAGGAAGCTATTGTGTATAAGAAAAGCAACGTTATAGATAGGAGTTAACATTCAGAGGAAGCTAATGTGTATAAGAAAAGCAACGTTATAGATAGGAGTTAACATTCAGAGGAAGCTAATGTGTATAAGAAAAGCAACGTTATAGATAGGAGTTAACATTCAGAGGAAGCTAATGTGTATAAGAAAAGCAACGTTATAGATAGGAGTTAACATTCGATGGAAATTATCTTGTTTTTAAATTTTGTATAGAAACTGGGAAGAATTTGAATTGATAATATTTGAAAAATTTACTCACCTAAAAATAGAGATTTGTAAGCAAAATACTAACATTACGGCAAAATCAGATAGGATATCAATCGTACGGGGTGGGCGAGAGGAAAATATACAATTACACAGAGTGTGTGTGTGTTTTGTGTCAAATGATTCAACAGCTGTACAGTGTGTGTTTTGTGTCAAATGATTCAACAGCTGTACAGTGTGTGTTTTGTGTCAAGTGATTCAACAAGTTGATAGTGTGTGTTTTGTGTCAAATGTTTCAACAGATTGATGGTGTGTGTTTTGTGTTAAGTGATTCAACAGATTGATGGTGTGTGTTTTGTGTTCAGTGATTCAACACATTGGTAGTGTGTGTTTTGTGTCAAGTGATTCTACAGATTGATAGTGTGTGTTTTGTGTCAAGTGATTCAACAGATTGATGGTGTGTGTTTTGTGTTCAGTGATGAAACAGAGTAATGCAATATATTGATGCTATGTATTCTGTGTCAAGAGATTCAACAAATTGATAGTGTGTGTTTTGTGTCAAACGATTGAACACCTTTATATTGTTTGTATTGTGTCAAGTGATTCAAAAGATTGATCGTGTGTGTGTGTTTTGTATTAAGTGATTCAACACATTGATTGTGTGTGTTTTGTGTGAAGTGATTCAACATATTGATAATGTGTGCTTTGTGTCAAGAGATTTAACAGATTGATAGTGTGTGTTTTGTGTCAAGTGATTCAACAGATTGATCGTGTGTGTTTTGTGTCAAATGATTCAACAGCTTTATAGTGTTTGTTTTTTCTTAAGAGATTCAACAGATTGCTGGTGTTTGTTTTGTGTTAAGTCATTTAAGAGATTGATGGTGTTTTTTTGTTGAGTGATGCAATATATTGATGCTATGTGTTTTGTGTCAAGAGATTCAACAAATTGATAGTGTGTGTTTTGTGTCACGCGATTGAACAGCTTTATAGTGTTTGTATTGTGTCAAGTGATTCAAAAGATTGATCGTGTGTGTGTGTTTTGTGTTAAGTGATTCAACACATTGATAGTGTGTGTTTTGTGTCAAGTGATTCAACGGATTGATAATGTTTGTTTTGTGTTCAGTGATTCAACACATTGGTAGTGTGTGTTTTGTGTCACGTGATTCTACAGATTGATAGTGTGTGTTTTTCGTCAAGTGAATCAACAGATTGATGGTGTGTGTTTTTTGTCAAGTGATGAAACAGAGTAATGCAATATATTGATGCTATGTGTTCTGTGTCAAGAGATTCAACACATTGATAGTGT
>NW_013669212.1:37878-41648 GCF_000517525.1 Limulus polyphemus
TGAAACTGTTCGTGTTATTCCGATAATGCAAGCTGCAGGAGGTGTTTGAAATTGTTCGTGTTATTCCGATAATGCAAGCTGCTGGAGGTGTTTGAAACTGTTCGTGTTATTCCGATAATGCAAGCTGCTGGAGGTGTTTGAAACTGTTCGTGTTATTTCGATAGTGCAAGCTGCTGGAGGTGTTTGAAACTGCTCATTTTATTCCTATAATGCAAGCTGCTGGAGGTGTTTGAAACTGTTCGTGTTATTTCGATAGTGCAAGCTGCTGGAGGTGTTTGAAACTGCTCATTTTATTCCTATAATGCAAGCTGCTGGAGGTGTTTGAAACTGTTCGTGTTATTTCGATTGTGCAAGCTGCTGGAGGTATTTGAAACTGCTCGTGTTACTCCGGTAGTGCAAGCTGCAGGAGGTGTTTGAATGGCATGAGGTTAATTTTTAATGCTTTTGCAAAAAGGAATTTTATCTAAAATATTCCTGGAGGTTTTTATCTTATAATGCCAGTTTGTTAATTTTGATAGACAAGGGCAAGGCTCTTTTAAGACGATGATATAAGATTTGCTGATTTGGGTTCGTGAATAATAGTGTCTTTGTGACATTCCTTGACTGGCATGACATCACTTTGCATTCTTTTCGTAATCCACTGCTGACAAATAAAAGTTTACAGTTCTCAACAAATGGAATACAATCGAGCAAGCCCTCTACCGACATATTGTGAAATCTATGCTACGCTGAGGCCGGCTGTTAACAAGTGATGTCGTCCAATAATAGGTGAGCGCCGTAGTGTAGAGGTCATTTAATGTACTACACAATGACGAAGTATATAGAATTTTGAACTAACTAACTATTTAGTAAGCATCTTCAAATAAATTACAATGAACCGTGAATCACACTTAAGTAAGACATCTGTTACTTTATCACATAATGAAATATTGTGTCTTTTCACATTTTACATAACTTACGTTGAAAAGTTGGAGGTTCACATGTTGTTGAAATGTTTCCCCAGATGACCACTGCTGTTTTGATTTTAAATGATCATTAAGAATTCTAACTTTCAGTTGTTTAGTCCAACTAGATAAAACATTTAGAGCTTAGATTCTGAGATTCGATATTGATATTAACTTCTGATCAAAGTAAGCTGCCTACATGAATCAGAACTAAAAATGAGGTTGACAAGAATCTCCAAGGATCAAAGGAATGATAAAATATAAGTTCTTACTGTTTAATCCGAAGACGTTTTTACTAGACAATCGCTCACTATCTGTGAGTGAGTGTATAAGAGGCAGCCTAGAACCTCTGATATCGGTTGAATGACGACGTTCATATTGATGTCGGTGGCGATGTAGAATCGCTTTCTTCACTTCATCTAGCAACTCCACTTTAAGCTGATTTGTATTAACCAAAGATTCTACAACAACATCTGCAAAAATATATCAGAATAAAACATTAGTATTGCTATTAATATCTAGTAGTCTACATCAGGGTCCTCTCGTGGCTCAGCTAAGACATGTAGTATTATATTAGTGTATTGAACGGTACAGTCATTGCGTTCCTTTCCTAGTCGCTAGTGGCTTTTTTAAATTGAAATTTGCAATGAATTTTATTAATTATACCTTTTTGATGAGCCTACAATTAAAGTATCTTTAAACTTTGTCTCAACGCTTAATAAAGACTTATAATATTTTATAAGTAACATGTGTCTTTAATTTACGAAACTACATCATAGAATATGCAGAGGATACAGAACAGTAAATATATATATATATATATATATATATATATACATATTTATAATATTTTATAAGTACCATGTGTCTTTAATTTACGAAACTACATCATAGAATATGCAGAGGATACAGAACAGTAAATATATATATACATATTTATAATATTTTATAAGTACCATATATCTTTAATTTACGAAACTACATCATAGAATATGCAGAGGATACAGAACAGTAAATATATATATATACATATTTATAATATTTTAAATGAAAATACAAAATAAAAGGAATGTAAATGTATATTACATTATTAATTAATTTTTCCATACTCAGATTCCCGCGATAAAGGTTCAACTAGTAGGCTTAACACGTTGTCAGATTGTTTATGCACATGACAGGTACGTCAAGCATTTTTATATAAAAAATATAAAAAAACTGATAAGTGAATCAAATTTTAAAGATTCTTTTTGTTATTGTTAAACCCATTGTTACTCAGTGGGCTATCTGTGCTTTGCCCACCAAGGATATCGAAACCCGATATTTACCGTTATAAGTCCTCAGACTTACTGCTGACACACATCAGGGCTAGAAACATAATTAGAATTGATAAAATTAAATAAACAGTTTTTCAAAGATGTTAAAATATAAGTATTGGTTTAGAGAATGTGCGATTTTTAAAATCTGTAGAAATAATGATGAACAGAAAATGTATATTGAAGTTAGACGAGTCATGTCTATAATTGAGGCAACACTTTTACTTTTATACGTCTATAGTATTTACATGTAAAATACTACTTAAATTTTCGTGTTACAATGAATGCAAAAATCTATAATTTACAATACTTCAGTTAGCTTCGTTGTTAAAAAAATAATTTTCTTATTTTGATTTACAAACTGTGAGAAATTAAAAAGTAAAATAAAAACGCCAGAGGGATGAAGCTTGATATAGTCTATCACATTCAGTTCACAGATTATGATTTTTTTCTGATTAAAAGTTTGCAGTTATGATGGTTATTTTTAGAAGCTTGATTCTTTGTGGATTGTTTTGATTGTTTCCTTGTTTAAATTATCAACGTGATTGAATTCTGTGATTGAAGTAAGAAAAATTATTTTTTATAATAGGTTTTATCTGTGAAAATGACAAATTATACTTATGTCCATTGACATACTACAGAGGTTAAGTACGTTGTATTAAAATGATTTTGTAGCCTCACCACATCATTACAATTCATGTCGCCACCGTCCGGTCATGCTATATCTGACGATACATATAACAGGGAGTATTCATAAGGCACTTCTCTGATATAAGTAAAGTAGCATATAAAAGGGGAGATACGCAAAGCACTTCTCTGATGTAAGCAACATACAACAAGGAGAATTCCCGAGGAAACCAAAGGAATTGTTCATTTATTACTTCGGTAGTTTCGTACCAGATGATATCTTTACTGGCGAAACTATGGTAATAATAAGTGAATTATTTGTGAAACGTACAATTGTCCTCAATTCTGTAAGAAACGTAAAACACCAAGGAAAACCAATTTTCTGTTCTTAGTATATATATATATATATATATATAAAAGATATACATTTTGAGGATATTTTGATGATTTAAGTAATAAAAAAGAAATATCTAAAGAATTGTACTGACAAGCTATCCTTCTGTTATATATAAAGAAATATCTAAAGAATTGTACTGACAAGCTATCCTTCGGCTATATATAAAGAAATATCTAAAGAATTGTACTGACAAGCTATCCTTCTGCCTATATATAAAGAAATATCTAAAGAATTTTACTGACAAGCTATCCTTCTGCTATATATAAAGAAATATCTAAATAATTGTACTGACAAGCTATCCTTCTGCTATATATAAAGAAATATCTAAAGAATTTTACTGACAAGCTATCCTTCTGCTATATATAAAGAAATATCTAAATAATTGTACTGACAAGCTATCCTACTGCTATAAATAAAGAAATATCTAAAGAATTGTACTGACAATCTGTCATTCTGTTATAAATAAAAAAATATCTAAAGGATTGCATT
>NW_013669212.1:42648-63940 GCF_000517525.1 Limulus polyphemus
TATCTAAAGGATTGCATTGACAAACTATCCTTCTGTTATAAACAGAAATACGAAGGTAAGTATAAAAAATATAAAAGAAACATGCTCCTACAATCTGTTTTCTTTGGGAGTCAGTTAAGCGATATTTCTTTGGGTCTGGTAATGAGTGCGCTCGACTTAAAATCTTTGGGTCACGGGTTCGAATCCTGTCATCGAACATGCTCGCTCTTTCAGCCATGGGACCATTATATTATGATGGTCAATCAAATTTGTCTCAGTAGCTCAAGACTTAGCGATGGGCGATGTTGACTATCTGACTTCCTTTTAGTTTATCGCTTCAAAATCAAGGACGGCTAGCGCAGATAGCTCTAGAGTATCTTTGGGCGAAATTCGACAAACAAACGGACTTCCTTCTCATGTTGGTTGACAACTAAAGAGAAATGAATCTCATTTCTGAAATGTTGAAGTTGGACAATTTTTTAACTAACGAACATTTTACAATTCTTTTGACATAATTTCTAGTTTTATATATCGTTTTGGCTGATTTCCAGTTAATTTTATGATGAAGATTTATCATGTGAAGAAAAATAACACTATTTTAACATCCCTTTTATGTTCTGGGAGTCTTTTATGTAAATTCTACCCGTTTCACCAACATAAACTTTGTCACAAGACTGACAGGGGACTATATAGACTCCTTGTTTGTTATTTGGAGGTGCAGACATTTTCGAGGGTAGGAAGTTCTTAATGGTGTTGGGATATTTTGAAATTGTTGTTTTTGAGACTGTAGTTGACGCTGAGTATTTTCTTCTTATTTTCATAAGTAGATGATGCTGTTTGCTAGCTATTGTTCCTACAGAATGTCTTCCTTGCCTTATGATGGGCATTTTTGATAAAACCCATAGGATATTGTAGCAGTTTGAAGAATTTGTAAATGTTTTTATTTCTTCGTTAAGGGTAGTGTGATGACATATTCTGAAAGCTCTTAGAAACAAATAAGTCATAATAGGTGTTTATAACTGTTTCATAGTGGCACGAGAAAAAGTGAATATAGCTTAAAGGATTTGTTTTATATTACTCTACACGGTATTGTGTATTTACTTGCTATCAAAATATCCACGAAGGAACAAAAATACACTAAAAATACTTTCAAGAGCCATCGTGAAATTGACTCTTGAAACGAAACACTACTCTACAGTACAAAACAAAAAAGGTTACAACGACAGTTTGTGATAAACTATTGAGGAATAGAATCGTTCCTAAAACCTTACTACCGAAGAATCAAGAACTATCGCAGTCTTGAAAAATCAATTTTAACTGACGTCATATGTCCTCAAGAGACTTGAAACGACCGTCATAAAATAAACTATACGTGTTTCTCTCACAAAGAAAAGTTGGACTGAAGAGGACACGTGAAAGTGTCGGAATTTGTTTCCACATAAACTTCTTGTTCCAACAACACTGGATGTAAACTTTATTTTTTAATACTGTTGACGTCATCTTACTCGAAGTTTCTAATTTTTTCTCGTTATATGAATGTTGTTGTCACTAGAGGTCTAGATATTTCTAGATTTTTCTGTCTTGTGTTATAACTACATATAGATACAGGATGAATAAAAGGAAGATAAGTGAGACATAATCAGACAGATCTAAACAGAGTGATTGCCAGTTTAGCCGTGACGGGCGATTTCTAAAGAAGTAGAAGTTAAGTTAATGAAAGTGAAGCTAGACTGCATGGTTGTTAGTTTAACCATAACGAGCAATACCTAAAGTGAATTTCACAGCTTGTATTGTAACAACAGAGATAGAGAAGAATAAGCTGTCTTATCAAAGGGTGTTCTAAAGTAATTGAACTCACGTGTGTGGACAAGGAGACAATTACTTAAAGTTCTGGATACAACTGTGATAATCAGTAGTGTAAAGAATTTTTGTACATACGTTTGACTTCTTTTGAATATATTATTTTAAAACAAGAGGATTGTGTGCTTTTGTTCATTGTTCAAATTTATCGCTAACAAATCACAGACACCTACTGTAAAAAATCCGGCTCTATACAAATCTGGACAGTCATTAGGTACAGCATACATACCCACCTTACGAATTCTAAACCTATAATCTGAACATCTCTTTAATCTGATTATAAGAATGTTTTCTGTGAGACATAGCTACTACATGCCCTTTCAAAAAGTGATCATTTTTGGTAGAATTACATATGTGCAAAACGCCACATAACGTGAAAATGCACATGTATATGTCATATAATATTTCTTCTTAAGATGATTTTGTTTTATCATTTTGTAAAACTTAATTACATGTGCTTACAATATAAGCCTTCATAGCATTAAAACAAGATTGTTTTGCATTTATTATTTTGTCAAATGCAGTATTTGTTTGACATGTATTTACCATATAGTAATTCTTCCTAAGTTGTATCTTGTTTTTCATTTTATCATTCTGTAAAGTTTGCCTATTCGTCTGTATTTAAGCACAAAGCTACACAATGGACTGTCATTCTGTAAAGTTTGCCTATTCGTCTGTATTTAAGCACAAAGCTACACAATGGACTGTCCTTCTGTAAAACTTAAGGAAATGCTTTACCCATAGAGAAAGAATGTTATCATTTACGGTTTTTTAAAATTAAAACCTTATTAACATATATTGAACATTAACTAGTATATTGTGGTTAAATGAATAGGTTATCTATCTTAAGTGTATTTTTGACGTATATTTAAATATTTGGTATTATATTTAGGGGTGTTTTTTAATTTGTATTTGTAAAATAATTAAACTTGTGTCTATGCTAAATAGTTTTATTTGCTTGATAGTCCTGTGTGCATGTCATACTGTGAAGCATTTATGTCCAGTGTGTAATGATAAAATGACACAGATGCACAACTGGTTTATTATAATTTCTATTATATTTGATTAGTTTTAAAGTATAAAGTTAGGTATAATAAGGATGGTCTGAAGATAAATAAAATAGAAAAATGTGGTATAGTGAAAAGCACGTATTTATTTTTATTATATTTAAGAAATGTGAACACTTCTTGTTCAGCAAGAGTTACTAAACGTTTTACATACACACATATTTGTCTCACATGTAAACTACAAGTAATGCAGAGATAGCTAGCTTTTGAATGTGCGATTTTATATTTCAACTAGACACATTGTCAATGTTCATTTCCTCTTTGATGTTCCTGAACTCTCTCACAGAAGGTGTCATTGGAAAACTACTTAGTCTTGTATTAATGTTTTTTCTAGAAACATTTTTATGCAGAGGTCTAGGAATACCTTGAGGTTATGAGCTGTCAGTGTTTGATTTTGTGGTATGGAATAAATAAAGTGTTATTGTTTAAAGTGCTAACTTGTGTAAAGTATCTTACTTCAATTCATTCAAGTAAGAAGTAATAAGTGAGTACTTCTTTTACTTTTAAGAAACCTGTGTATGTAATAATTCCATACTACCATTTCTCTGACTATACTAAGTTAGTGGATCTTGGGTTAATTATGGCTGCTAGCTCAGAAACAACAGTGTTCTTGTCCAAAGGTGTGGTGGCCAGCGTAGATTACCCTGAGCTGATTATGACTTGGTAAATGTACAGATTTAATGTTGAGTTTTTAGTGGTCATTGATGTTGTCAAAGCTTTGTTCAGTCTTACAGTATCTAACAAGTGGCTTGTTAACACAGACTTTATTTTAGTAACAAAGAAGTAATGAGGCAAATCTCCATTTTACTATGTGTTCTGTCTCTCACAAAGCATAATATTCTAGCTATGGAACTGTTGTAGCAGATATCAGATAAACTAGTCTGTGAAACAAGTGTTTTGTGACTCTGCAACAAAACCATCCAAAAACCATAAATGGTGTACTACATGAGTTCATGTAGGGAAATGAGTCACAGCATCTTCAAATACCCAAGAGATTTCCTGAGTCAGTCTCGGGTTACTGCTACTGTCTGCAGCAGCGACAACTGATAGTGAAAGCTCACTATTTTTTGCAAAAACATAATCTACGATTGCTCATTCAGCCATATTTATAGGTTGTAATTATGGATAGATTACTATTCAGGTTTCTTGTCACAGAGAATGAACCAAAAGGAACTGAAGTCGGCTGTATAACTACGAATGATTTAGCTGTACGATGTCTAATCCACAACAAACAAGACATTTTGCTACTGATCAAGGACTTTTCAGACAGTCTTGACATCGAAAAGTGAGAATAACTCAGCAGATTTCTCGTAGACTTTTCATAGTGATTGTAGTATCAAGATAGAGCAAACGTCATTCATCATTATATATACATAAGAAAAGTGTTTTCTCAAACTACCACTGTGTATTGTCCATTGAAACACCAAGGATGGAATAAATCCACCTTCAAACAGTATTTTTGCATCTCCAATAATGATAGGAATGAAGAATAAAGGGAATGCCAAGGTTATGGGTAGTCTTAGGGTACGTGAATTTGGTAACACTAACTCTCTGTTACTGTAAAAAGGTAAAATGTGCCATTTAGCTCAACACTATGGACTTTATAATCAAGCTCATGAGAGGTTGAACTGGACGATGTTAAACTGATTTTATTTCTTGAAATAGCTTGAATAAATTTCATGCTATGCCATTTGACCTGCATAATGCACCTAGAGAGGTTAATGTGCTTACACTGAGAGGGCTGAAGTTAAAGATTCTTACCTAGTAGATACATTCCTGTATCTGGACAAACATTTCAGACTGAGAATGTTGTTTCAGTGAATGAAGAAAACGTTTTTTTTTATAATGCAGTGGTTAGAGACTAGCTCCAGCCTCTTACGAAACAAAATGTTCTCAGGTGCTTAAATGTGTGTGATATTATTAGCATTTTGTGTAAACTGATACATGTTAGATACATCATTGCCTGCTCTGAATTTTAAGTGCACTAAAGAATGTAACCAAGAATTTCAGTTGCCGAAGTATGTTTTAGTTGAGACTCCAGTGTTAAGTAAGTTTGTTTTGTTTTTTAATTTCGCGCAAAGCTACACAAGGGCTATCTGCGCTAGCCGTCCTTAATTTAACAGTGTGAGACTAGAGGGAAAGCAGCTAGTCATCATCACCCACTGCCAACTCTAGGGCTACTCTTTTACCAGCGAATAGTGGAATTGACCGCCACATTATAACGCCCCCACGGCTGAAAGAGCGAGCATGTTTGGTGGGTGGGGGATTCGAACCCTGGCCATGCCGGGCCGTGTTAAGTAAGAATTAACCGTGGTATTGGAATTGGAGTGACAGACAAAATGTTTTGAAATTCTACTTTTACATGCTTCTGGTTATAATTTTGAAAAGGAATACTTAAAAGGAATGTGCACGAAACACTTCTACAGTCAAGCATGATTTTATCACTTTCTTAAATCTACATTTTTTATTGCTTTACTAGATTAAGAGTTTTAAGTTAATACACTGTATTGTATTCATATTGTTGATCATGTTTCCATAATTAGAACTCCAATTCCCGTCTTGACTTCCTTTCATAATCAAACCAGATTTCTTGGTGAAAACTTGGAAAAGATTCGCGTGAGTGTGATATATGATAGAGGAAAATGTTAATCAAATCTGATATAAAGTCAGTTCCCACTTTGTTAGTATTTCCTTTCATAATCAAACCAGATTTCTTGGTGAAAACTTGGAAAAGATTCGTGTGAGTGTGATATACGATAGAGGAAAATGTTAATCAAATCTGATATAAAGTCAGTTCCCACTTTGTTAGTATTTCTTTTCATAATCAAACCAGATTTCTTGTTGTATAAATGAAAACTTGGAAAAGATTCGTGTGAGTGTGATATACGATAGAGGAAAATGTTAATCAAATCTGATATAAAGTCAGTTCCCACTTTGTTAGTATTTCCTTTCATAATCAAACCAGATTTCTTGGTGAAAACTTGAAAAAGATTCGTGTGAGTGTGATATACGATAGAGGAAAATGTTAACCAAATCTGATATAAAGTCAGTACCCACTTTGTTAGTGTGGATTAACAAAATTAAATTAGTATAAGACATGGCTGTAACTAACTTATTTAAAACTACTTGCAGAAAGAAAATATTAAACTGAGCTTTCCAGTGGCTCAACAGTATGTCTAAAAGTTCATAGCGTTAAAAACAGAGTTTCGATACCCGTGGCAGATTGTCCATTGTGTAGCTTTGCACTTAGAAACAAAAGATGACAACAGGTGATGACAAAACATTGTCGAAACGTTGTACATTTGCTGTTATGTTAAACTTATATTAAAGTTTTTCTTCATTACCCATTCAAGCCGTCTCTAGCCATTATTAACTACAATGGATATCCCAGTCATATAAATTATAAATACTCGATTTGGGTACATCTTCATGATCTGAATCTATGAATACTTTGCGTTGGATTGGGCTGTTACGTACCCTTTGAAAAAGTGATTAATTTTGATGGCATCACACTACCTAGAAATTGTCAAACAATGTCAAAATGTAATTCTGATACATTTTGTTCGACCGTAATTTTGTATCAGCTGTGTTAGAAGATTTTGTTACATGACATGTTGATTTGCACATTCAAATCATTATAAAACTTAACCCTTTATAGTTTTAGTGAAGTAATTCAAGGTTGGGAGGCTCGTGGATTTAGTATTCAGAAGTAAAAGTATTGTGATTTATTGCACAAAGATTAAACGGTATATACTTCAACGGTATATATTGAAGAAACAAAGAAGAGTCTTGATTCTAGTTGACGAATTCTCAGTTGGCATTTTGAGAAATCAGAATATAAAACAATGATCAATATCATACTGAAACGCCGAAAATCCCCTCACCTATGGGCCTGAGCCCCGAATCTTTTAAACACATAACGACGTCTCTGAGTGCTCTCTTAAAGTATCAGGGATTATCTTTCTTAAAAGCGCCAAAAATACAACAGAAAAACACATGATCTCTGTAGCTGACCAATCAGAAAGAGATTTAATAAGTTCGACAATTGGAACTTGGGAACAATTAAAGTTTTGTGGATAAGAAATATATACTATAGGAGAGTAAAATATATACACATGAATAACTTTAAAGGAATAAGGACAATGAAACCAACCAAAAAGTCCTTCAGTAGATTCCCAGCTATTGCTAACCACTTGAGCTGTGGTATAGCGGACTTGTGGTGGTTTGGAGAAGTTCACATGTAAGGTGTATGCAGAAACAAACTTCAGCAGTGTTGAAGATATACGTTACTTAACAATGAACTTTTCTCACAATGTTGACATGTGAAAACAATGACACATCAGAAGGTTAACTACCAGTTTGACATCTAGGTGAGGGTAGATATTCCTAATCTAGATATTCAAAGAAAAAATAAGAAACACATTTGAACAGCAAAACACAGTGCCCAAACAAACAACTAGATGACATGATTTAAGATCCGGAAGACAAAGATAACTGAGATTTTGAATTTTTTGAAAGATCTGCTTTCAGGCAATGACGAGTACAAAACTGCTAGAGATGTGAAAGAAAACCTCACATCTGTTCTAATATCTTTGTATATTCTACACGAAAGAATGAGATGGAGATTGAACTTATGTTCTCAAACTATTATACCACAGCATTCTTATTAGAAAAATAAGTTCATGATGCTAGAAAAACACGCAGTCTTGACAGAAACGAATAAAACCCTATAATCCGAGCACTTTCGAAAGGTGGACCTTTTCTTCTTTATGGGCAAACTGGGAAAGCACTCTGGTTATAGGGTTTTTGTTCATTTCTAGAAAAATAACTATATCCTCACTAAACGTCTTAAAAAAGTGATAAAATGCACTGAAACATTCACAGAAATTAGCCATGTTTAGACAATAATTGAAAAACAGAACGAACCTTTATCACATAACTTTAACATTCACAGACATTAGCCATGTTTAGACAATAATTGAAAAATAGAACGAACCTTTATCACATAACTTTAACATTCACAGACATTAGCCATGTTTAGACAATAATTGAAAAACAGAACGAACCTTTATCACATAACTTTAACATTCACAGACATTAGCCATGTTTAGACAATAATTGAAAAACAGAAAAACAGTTTTGTTGTAGGCTTCACTTGCTATGGTAACAGACTTAATTTATTCGTATATATATATATACAGTAAATGAATTAACGCTATCAGCATTGGAATGAGCATATTTAATGCAATTTTGTTGTTGTAAATGCTATTCTACATAAAGTTAAATTTTCTCGATAACACAGAAAGGCTGTAGTGTGGACATTATCTACTGATGTTTAGTTTTTTATAGCTTCCTGGTGTGTTGGGCTGCTTTCTTAAGATAAGAGAACACAAAAGACTTTTCCTGATACACCTCTTAAGTTTGTCCGTTGTTCCACAAGCGTAGTAAAGAAGGAAACATTACCCATTCTCTCTAATTGAATGGATGCTAACATTGCACCAAGCTTCTAAACAACATCTGCTAAGCATCAATAACATTGTTTCACATCCATGTAACATTCTTAATCTAAGACTAACAAAAGTAGTAGAGGGACCTAAGAAGAAGGGGCTATTCATGGTAACCTTAACTGCCCCGGAGATTATTTAATTTACTCAAGAAAATCCTATTGGTCATCGCAGCACAAACTTTGAATAAGCTCACAGTTTACCTTAATGACGAACAAAATATGAAGGTCCTAATTCTAAAAATGTATTTTTTTGTGAAATAAGTATATTTTTTATAGGTGAATTGACAATAATTAAAGTTTCATTCGTCGTCCTGCTTTTCGTTACTAAGCTAAGTTCCTTATCAGTAATTCTCTTGTTGATGTACCGACACTATGTGTTCTTAAAGACTAACTGAAAAAATAGTTATACAAAGAAAAACACAATATAGCAAATATTGCTAGAGAAAAAAAAAAGTAAGGAAAATAAAAATGTGTTAGTAACAATGAGACTTAACATAACGACTTCAAATACTGAATAATAGATCTAGTGACGGAACATAATTAAACATTGAAATCAGTACATACAGGGTGTCCCGGAAGTCTGGACCCATAGGGAAAATAGGCATTATGTTCTTAAAGTTAAACAAACACATTTCTAATGTCAGTTGTATATGTACTAGGAAAGAAAATACACTGATAGTACAGTATGTCAAGAATTCATATATGTATGTCTGTTAACGGCATGCAATTTGAATAATGAATAAATTAAGAATAAATTGTGTATTTTCCCCTGTGGGTCCAGACTTTTAAGACACACTGTACATTTTAACTTCAAGGGCAGTTAATTAAAACAAGTTATTAAATCTGTTTTTAACCTATGTTCAATCTGAAAAGTAGTAAATTTTGAAAATTATAAATATCATATTAAGCAGTACGTTCCCCGGTGACACAGCGGTAAGTCTATGGATTTAGAACGCTAAAATCAGCGGTTCGATTTCTCTCGGTGGAAACAGCAGATAGCCCAATGTGGCATGTAACAAACCCACACACATTAAACAAGAATTGTGTTTTTAATTAAAAGAAAACTGGCAAAACAACTGTTTCAAAACAAGAATGTTTGCAAAATATCAATAAGTTCCTCAACAATTTTAAGTGATGTCTACATAAACTGCCTCAAGTTTTAAACGAGTTTTTGAACTACATGTTTTTGAGTAATGTCTACATAAATTGCCTCAACTTTTAGATGAGTTTTTGAACTACATGTTTTTGAGTAATGTCTACATAAATTGCCTCAAGTTTTAGATGAGTTTGAACTACATGTTTTAAGTAATACCTACATAATTTGCCTGAAGTTTTAGATGAGTTTTGGAATTACATGTTTTTAAGAAATGTCTACATAATTTACCTCAAGTTTTAGATGAGTTTGAACTACATGTTTTAAGTAATATCTATATAATTTGCCTGAAGTAGATGAGTTTTTGTACTACATGTTTTTAAATAACGTCTACATAATTTGCCTCAAGTTTTAGATGAGTTTGAACTACATGTTTTAAGTAATATCTATATAATTTGCCTGAAGTAGATGAGTTTTTGTACTACATGTTTTTAAATAATGTCTACATAATTTGCCTGAAGTTTTAGATGAGTTTTTGAACTACATGTTTTTAAATAACGTCTACATAATTTGCCTCAAGTTTTAGATGAGTTTTGAACTACATGTTTTAAGTAATATCTACATAATTTGCTGGAAGTTTTAGATGAGTTTTGAACTACACGTTTTTTAAGTAATATATACAAAATTTACCTCAAGTTTTAGATGAATTTTTGAACTACATGTTTTTTAAGTAATGTCTGCATAAATTGCCTCAAGTTTTAGATGAGTTTGAACTACATGTTCTACCTTTTGCTTTTTAAAATTTTTTTAATATCCCTAAATATTTGTATTGTTTTTCAGACATGTAAATAACATAGTATTATTTAAAATATTCTTGGTATAAACGATCCAAAAGATATAAAGTGTATTATATACAATAATTTTCTATGTATTTTTCAAATATTATTGCTTTTATTCGATCTAATTTTGAAAGGATTAGTAACTACAAAAAATATATTGTTTGCAATGTTAATTCAGGATATTCCATTTTTGTGTTTTTTATTCTTCTGCACAAAAAAGAAAAAAGAAATTCCTAGTTTTCAAAATTGTTAATCTTTCAAGAAGTTTGCTGTTAGCGATAAGAGCAACTCATATATTTTAGTATAAAAAGAATGGGAAATGCAGTCTCCATAAAAATGTTTTCTTTCAGTTATAATACGAATCTTAATATTTGGTATTAAAACTTAGGATGTGAAGATGTAAAAACGTCAGAGTACAATTGTATAAATTTAGGTGCATGATGTCTCATTTAGTTTTTTCAAAACAAGGAACTTTTAAAAAACAATTATAGGCACTTATGTTCGTCTGATGCAGACTCAGTTACACAATCTCACCTACAAGTTTGTTCAAGCTAACAGCTTCCACGTCCAACAAAACAGATCCGTTTAGAATGTAGTTTCGAAGCTCAAGCAGAGAATGCAATGAAATAGTGGCCACATGAGGTTTCGACCACCTGTTTCCACCTTCTTCAACATCCTCTTCGAACTTAACCCACCTGAGGCAAAAAATAACAGTATATAAATATTATTATAAAAAGTAATGACTAATTTTATAAAACACTCAATTTTCATAAATAGTATATGTCTGGAATAATTTAATACTATTAGCTGCACAAAATGATCATAGGATAATTAGAATCTGCAACGTAACATCTATGATATGGCAAAATCACTAATACAAAATTACGTCCATTACTCCTATCAGTTTACCGTTATGTAAATTATGCCTCTGGTGATCCGTCACGTGATGTGAAATGCAAACGATTGGTCAATCTATTTTGTTTTGATTGTCATTTGTCGATACAGTCCTAAGAGAAGGTGCCACACGTGACCGCGTGGAAGTATGCTAGCCTAAGGATCAAAAGGTCCAAGATTTAATCTTTAATATACCATAGATTACACTCCTGGCAGTCATTCCTACCATTTGATGAAGTGGTGCTTATTTGGAGGGTTGGGGTCTATAAGGAGCCATATATGTTTGAAATAATAACTTGATCAAATGGAGTGGCCTGCACGCTCAGTGGAATTGAACCTCGTTAAGAATGTACAGGGTTTCCCCTGGAGACTGATTATATTACATCAAATAGTTGAAGAATATGCAGGATTTCCCCTGAAGACTGTTTATATTACATCAAGTAGTTGAAGAATAAGCAGGATTTCCCCTGGAGACTGTTTATATTACATCAAATGGTTGAAGAATGTACAGGATTTCCCCTGAAGACTATTTATATTACATCAAATGGTTGAAGAATGTACAGGATTTCCCCTGGAGACTGTTTATATTACATCAAATGGTTGAAGAATGTAAAGGATTTCCCCTGAAGACTTTATATTACATCAAATGGTTGAAGAATGTACAGGATTTCCCCTGGGGACTGTTTATATTACATCAAATGGTTGAAGAATGTAAATGATTTCCCCTGGAGACTGTTTATATTACATCAAATGGTTGAAGAATGCAAAGGATTTCCCCTGAAGGCTGTTTATATTACATCAAATGGTTGAAGAATGTACAGGATTTCCCCTGAAGACTGTTTACATTACATCAAATAGTTGAAGAATGTACAGGATTTCCCCTGGGGACTGTTTATATTACATCAAATGGTTGAAGAATGTAAAAGATTTCCCCTGAAGACTGTTTATATTACATCAAATGGTTGAAGAATGTAAAGGATTTCCCCTGAAGACTGTTTATATTACATCAAATAGTTGAAGAATATGCAGGATTTTCCCTGAAGACTGTTTACATTACATCAAATAGTTGAAGAATGTACAGGATTTCCCCTGGGGACTGTTTATATTACATCAAATGGTTGAAGAATGTAAAAGATTTCCCCTGAAGACTGTTTATATTACATCAAATGGTTGAAGAATGTAAAGGATTTCCCCTGGAGACTGTTTATATTACATCAAATGGTTGAAGAATGTAAAGGATTTCCCCTGAAGTCTGTTTATATTACATCAAATGGTTGAAGAATGTACAGGATTTCCCCTGAAGACTGTTTATATTACATCAAATAGTTGAAGAATGTACAGGATTTCCCCTGTAGACTGTTTATATTACAAATAGTTGAAGATTCATAAGGAGTTATCAGGATCTTGTCAACACTCTGACTTTAAGCTTTGTAACACTGGTGTCAGGCTATCTTTGCCTGTGGCCTTATTACATGTTGAAAAAAAAACATTCTATGGACTCTAAAGATGTTAATATACCTCTGTTTAATGTGATCTTACAGGTTAAAGCAGAGTGGTCGGTTATTTGCACTTCAGATCATATGACAGATTATCATATACCTGATTTTCATAAAAAATTTACCTGATAGAGTGATTTATATTATCTTATAATAGTGGTTTTGAGATGTATCGGCATTTAATACAAATTTCAATTATTATTTATACGTGCAGTGTAGGCTATGTATAAAGTAAGTGAAATTGTTACTTTTTCTCTCTCTTAAAGCCTGTGTTGGAAACAAGATTGTGTGTTTTCTCTTCAACCTGACCCAGAGATTGTTCTAGGCTATTATTGTTGGGGTGGCAAGTGTTTATTTGGGGGTCCCTGCATGCGGTGATATTCTCAGCAGACATAGGCGTGAATAAACAGCTACAATTTCCGCTGCTTAACGTTGGATAAATTTGTAAAGTTGTGATTTTTGTCTAGAAAAAAGGGCCCCTTTGCACCTGACCTCCCGCTTATTAGGTCCCTGAGCCTACTTTTGACGAGAAAAATACATTTTTGTGTGTTGTCGTTTTCCTAAATCATGTCTTTCACAAAAACTTAGCTCATTGTACATCTTTATGCTTAAGAACATGTGTCTGTGTTTATTATAAGCCTAATTTTGGATGAAAGAGTGTATATTATTATACTATTTTTCCTTTCTTTTTGTCCAGAAGACTGACTTTGATAGAGGGGCATATTTTAAATTTCAAACGTAGCTTTCATAGAAGGATTTTTTTTTCTTATCGGGCCTAACATTGAAAGAACTTTTTCCCGTTAACAAAACTTTCATAGAGAGGTGATATTTTTCATTTTCATCAAGCCGAACTTTCATAGAATTTCTTCTCGAGTCTTGTTTATCCGAAATGGTTCAGTAGTAAGTTTATATACTATAGTTCGTTGTTTGTAATTAAGGACAAAGGTACACAATGGGTTATCCGTGCTCTGCCCACCACGGGTATCGAAACCCGGATTCTAACTAGAGTTCTTGATTTATTTGTTTGTTTGCTGTTAAGCGCAAAGCTACACAACGGGATATCTGCCCATTACATGTATCGAAACCAGGTTTTGAGCGTTAAACGCCTCCAGATTACTGCTCAGTTAATGCGGAGAAGTTAATCATTAAGCCTAACGTTAATAGAAGATCACATGTGTGTTCTTCTCAATCTTAATTGTGGTAAAAAGATTAATGTTTCTTGTTTTTCTTTTTTTTGTCAGGTTTTGTATGAGGGCCGGGATTTATTACAATAGGCATCTAACTTGTTGGCGATAAATTTCAACAATAAACGGACAGTATATATTCCTCTTGTTTTAAAATAATATATATATATTCAAAACAAGTCAAGCGTATGAACAAAATTTGTTACACTATTGTTTACCACAGTTATATGTAGAGCTTTAGATAATTCTCTTTTACGTCAACAATGGTTCAATTACTTTAGAACACCCTTTGACAAGACAAATTATTATCTTTGTTACAATACAAACTGTGAGACTTTCACTTTAGAAATCGCCCGTTATGGCTAAACTGACAATCATGCAGTCTAACTTCACTTTTTATCACTTGTACTTTCACTAACTTACTTCCTCTCTGTATCTGCAAATATTTATAACATTTATATTGATGATATGACATAATTTAATGTCCGTTATTAACCTCGCTAGTAAACAATGCAAAATAGTTATTTTGGCATATTTTAACTATTCCCCAACTGAAAGAAACAAAATATTCCCTTCACCATCGGTGAAGACATCGGTGGATGCAAGGGAGAATGGGAAATTACTGGAATTGTTGGAAAGAACAGCATATTTGTTTTACCACATATAAAAACCAGCGTTTCGTACGAAAGTTCTAATGGACTTATCCTTGATTCAGAACAAAAGTTCCGGTTATTGAATTCATGGAAGAAAGTTTCAGCAACTACAAAAACACAGATATTACTAACTTTATTTAGTGCATTGTTGCCGTGTTGAAAAACACAGATATTACTAACTTTATTTAGTGCATTGTTGTCGTGTTGAAAAACACAGATATTACTAACTTTATTTAGTGCATTGTTGTCGTGTTGAAAAACACAGATATTACTAACTGTATTTAGTGCATTGTTCTCGTGTTGAAAATGAGCTCAAGGTAGTTGCTGAAACATTCCATGGTTCGGAAAATCACATTATGAAATAGAGAGGCAAGATATTTCAATGTGCATTGTGATGAGTAACTACTGAAATGTATTTAACTATATCATTGAAAATTCCGCTGACCTGGTATGACTGTTGTTAATGGAGAATGAAGCTGCTATTCCAAACTCAGATTGATCAAAAGCTATTTGAGTTCAAGCATGAAATAAGTTAATTACAAGAACATGAAACTATACTTGAAGTAAGGAGTGTGAGATTTTCTGAAGGAAAGCAATAAAAAAAGTGAAGTTTCTGTAACTGTAAAAATTTTGAAATTTCACAACAGTCACATGTAAACTAATACTGTGACATTTACGTTGACTTTATTAAATATGCAGAAATAAATGAATTTGACCTAGTTTTGTAGTATCCGTTTTGTTTCAAAATTGAAAGCAAAATTGCAATGGAGAAACAGCTTAAAAATTGCCTAGTTATCAAAAGATCAGTTAAAAGTATTGACAGTGATTTTTTACTACTATTGTTATTTATCAGAAACTATGAAAGCTATATGATGTAGTTATTTCATTTCTTTATCATATTCATTGCTACATTCAGTGTTATTTAACATCAAGTTTATGCTCTATCTAAATACGTTATATAATACCTTATATAATACGTTAAATGTGGTTCAGTTTGTTAAGCAATATTTATTTCAAAACTTTTGAAACGAACGCACTTTCAATATCTTTCATATTATCACGATTTTTTAAACATCATAAGAGGGAGTTCCTAACAAAGTTTCATTTGTACAGAATGTGGCTTTCACACTTGGTATGATATATGTTTCATTGTCAAGAACTGCATCACCTGACAACATGTTCATACTCACAACTAAGAAAACTCGCAGTGTTGTATGTATATCTAGTCAGTAATAAACTGTTCAAAACGTTTATTTCTATTCCATTCATTGTCATACTAAAGTAATTGGGCCTAATATCCAACAATGCCTTTCGCAGGAACTAGCACAAACAGTCGCCCGGAGGGCGGGGTTTCTGCTAGTAGCTTATAATTATTTACTAATTTTCAAAACCCCATGAAATTCACTTTAACAAATATTGTTTTAAAGCAAACACCGGTTACATTAAATACACTGGATGAAGGTGGTATTTCCTAACATAAAATATTTTTAATGTGTTGAAGGAGTTAAATAACATTATCTACCATACCTTGCAGTCTCACGCCATTCAAACTCTTCGCCTTCCTGATGTAGCTCCACCAGCTCACTAAAAAGTGGGTGGGTTTCATGATCATCTTCTTCTCCTACTGTGAAACGAACTCCTTCTGACAGCACTTAACAATAAAGTTTTCAGTTTTAATAGCTGAATTTAAAATATAAATAAGATAAGTTCAAATATAAACTTAAGACAAATTAACACACGTTTAAGAAAAATCTTGATTTTGTTTTACTTTATGCGACGTTTAGGACAAATGCCCTTCGTCAGTATACAGTATTGGAAAATAGCAATCAGGCTAAGGGAAAATCGTTGAAGGGTTAGAATATATATATGTTCTAATCACGTCTAATGTGGAGCACTTTTACAAATATTTGGTCTCCCATCCCATTGGATCAGCGGCGAGTTTAAGGACTTACAACATCTAAGGTTCTATTCCCCGTGGTGGACAAAACGCAGACAGCCTATTAACTTCAGTTCAAGCAACCAAAATTGTATTTCGAAAAATAGCAGTTATCATCGTAACTACATACACACACACACACACATATATACACATACACACACATATATACATACACACACACATATATATATATACGTACAAACACATATATACACATACACACATATATATACATATACACACATATATACATACACACACATATATACACATACACACACACATATATACACATACACACACACATATATATGTATACACACACACACATATATACACATACACACACATATATACACATACACACACACACACACATATATATACATACACACACACACACACATATATATACACATACACACACACATATATACATACACACACACATATATATATACGTACAAACACATATATACATACACACACACACACACACATATATATACGTACAAACACATATATACACATACACACACACACACATATATATACATACTAACACATATATATACGTACAAACACATATATATACACATACACACATATACATACATACACACACACATATATATATATATAAGTACAAACACATATATACACATGCACACATATATATACATACACACACACATATATATATACGTACAAACACATATATACACATACACACATATATATATACATACACATACACATATATATAAGATTAAAGAATAAAAGTAATATCCAAGTGAAACATTACAAGGCGAAAAAGCTTTCACCAATCTGATATTAAAACTGGGATCAAACAAGGAATAATGGTAAGTAAACACATTTAGAAAAAAAAACATTCTTATGGGAAAAAAATTGAACGGAAACATTATTTGAAAGTAAAGCTTTCGTTAGTTCTGGAGTTTAGTTGGATACAGTAAATGACGCATTCCGACGTTCAGATCTAGGACCAACTAGTGTAGTGTTATTTGAGATATATGTGCAGGTATAGCAATGTTTTCTAGCACATTTGGTAGTTAAAGTAGCAGGAAAATAGTTGTCTTATAGCTTTGAATGCTTCAAGTGGTTACGTCTATAAGAGCTTAAAGGAGGTGCAGTGAATATGTAAGTAGTGTTGAATAAATTTGAAAAAAATTGTATTAGATCTGTTACTTACGTACTGGTGTTGATATCTAATGGATTCTGTCATTTACCTTTGTCTTTCGGTTGGATGACGTCGGTACATGATATGATGTGTTTATATGGTTTTGTGATGATGTCAGGAGGATAGTTCCGTTGTTCGAAGAAACATGCTGTTTAAATATCTATGTACCAAAGGTCTTGATCATCAGAACATACATGTCTTAGTTTTGTTAAATGTCCTTTTGGAACAGCAGCCTTGTTTTCATAGGAGTGTAAGTGGATCTGTTGTTAATGTTATTGTAGCGTACTGTGGTTGTAAGTGAAATGTGAATATTGATGTCCAGAAATGAGGAGCTTGTATCAGGGATTTGGTAAGTGTTTGGGTGAAGTTTATGGACTGCCCTACTTGAAACCTGGTACATGTAACAAAACTTTAAAACTTCGCCAATGTAATGAATAAAGAAATCAGAGTAAATATCACTAAAAGTCATATAAAGACATTGCTCAAGCTAGTCAGTAAACAGACAAGCGAATGAAGAAAGTAACATGGAAATACCGGTGAGTTGTTGATACAGTTGGATATTGAATTCAAATATATTCGTAGTTTAAGTATGGTAATACTGGCAGTGTCTCTTTTGTTTAAAAGGTGTTTGAGAACTGGCATGCTGTTGCTGTGAGGTAGACTATTATATATATCAACATATGTGAAGATGTAAGTTGTGTGTTGAAAATGTTTAAAGCGGTTTGGAACATATATGGTCCATTTAACACAGGAAGGGACTAGAAATGACTAAGGGTAGCAGCATATAATCTAAATAATTAAAGATTTGTTGTGTTGTGTTATCGCAAGCCGAAACAGGATAGCTTTGTGAATCCTAGGAAATAAATAAAACATTCCTGTTCGAGGATTTGTTTTAGAATTAGCTTTTTGGCGTTGCGAAAGGAGGTCATTGCATTTTAAAAGTTCTTGTGGAGTTGGGAATTTGTTTCTGGTATTCCTGGATGGAGACTTATCGAGTGTTTTGTAGAAGTTGTGGTTGTTCAGTTGTTTGTTGGCTTCTTCTATGTAAAAATCCTGTTGCTACGCGACTACAGTAATGTCGGCTGTTTGAATTAGTATGTATACGTGTGAATCTTTGGTGAAGATAAGGAATTTCTTTCTTTATGTTATGTCGGGAAGTTATTTTCTTTCGATTTACTGCATTATTTTCAGTTTGACGAATGTTAATACATGTGTCAAGAATTGATAGTTCTTATAGTGTCCATTGATGCCTTTTAGGCTCCGGTGACTTACAAAACCATATGTAGACGTGAGTCATCAAAAGCATTAGTGTTTAAAGCATCAGGGTCACTAATAGGTATTTGATTGGTTGTTTCGCTCCCGACGTGGTAGGTGTTATATTCACATTAGTTTTAGAACTGATATGTGATTTCAAGAGGAAGCCTCTTAACATATTGCTGACGGGTTACGAGTTTACTTGTGTTTGGTGCAGAGCGTCTTTGTGTGCCATTTATTAAAACGTTGAGTTTGAAAGGAATTGAACGCGTTTCATTTTGTTCATAACTCAACTATATTATCTATTATTTATTTGTAAGTTACTGACTATGTACATGAAGTCACCTAGTAAATTTTTAAAGTCTGGTATCTTGTAAAACATTTTCCTATATGGAGTGGAACCACACAAAACTTGCATATGTATCATGTTTCACATCTTTTCCCATGTGCAGTACAAACTCTGCCGGCTTTGGTAGGAAATTTATTTTTTTCTTGTAGATGAAATGAGAACAGGAATATGCTACTTCATGTCACCAGACAGTCTTCCTGGGGGATCCTGATATGGGGCTCTCCTTGTACCTTCAGATGATGGACTGGTTTCATTCCTCTCTATTTCCAGCGAGCCTTCTTTCTCTTTGTCAGTAATCCAGAGAGGAGGAACTGCTTATATTTTATTTTCTGTTGATTCAGGGCCTTGTAGATTATATATATGAATTGAAAAGGCCACAATTGGATAAACAACCAACACACAAAAACCTCTAACTTACATGTTCATTACGGATAAACAACCAACAAACAAAAACTCCTAACTTACATGTTCATTACGGATATACAACCAACACACAAAAACCTTTAACTTACATGTTCATTACGGATAAACAACCAACAAACAAAAACCCCTAACTTACATGTTCATTACGGATAATCATTCAACACACAAAAACCTCTAATTTACATGTTCCTTACGGATAAACAACCAACACATAAAAACCTCTAACTTACATGTTCAACCATTGTCCACTGCTATTCTTCACATACTAACACTTTCTAAACAAATAACGTTTATTTCCTACCATAAGTTACCGAACTACTTCTCACTATCAATATCTTTGAATTCAACGACCAACTTTCAAAATAATCCATTGGCACGAAAATAAGTTCTTGTTGGCTACCTCGAGGAGCGTCTTTATATGACCTTTGATGTCACTTTTTTGGACTTTGTTTTAATCGTTGCAATGAGGAAATTTTAGGTATCATTTTGGTATCATTCACCAAAACTCAAGTAAAGCAGTTCATAAACGTTATTCAACAGCTTCACCTATACATTTACCAAACTTCTGATACAAGTGTGCAGTTCATAAACGCTATTCAACAGCTTCACCTACACACTTACCAAACCTCTGATACAGGTGTGCAGATCATAAACGCTATTCAACAGCTTCACCTACACACTTACCAAACCTCTGATACAAGTGTGCTGCTCATAAACGTTATTCAACAGCTTCACCTATACATTTACCAAACCTCTGATACAAGTGTTTTGTTTCTTTACTGTTTTTTTTTTGTTAAGCACAAAGCTTCAGAACTGGCTATCTTTGCTGTGCCCACCACTGATATGGCTATCTTTGCTGTGCCCGCCACTGATATGGCTATCTTTGCTGTGCCCACCACTGATATCGAAACCCAGTTTTAGCGTTACAAGCCATAAAACGTATCGCTGAGCCCCGAATTTATTGAAATCAATATTAGGTAACTTACTTAAAATACTTAGACTAACATTCTTCCTACCACTACAAAAACAAGGCTACCATTCTTAAAGTACTTACTTAAAATACTTAGACTAACATTCTTCCTACCACTACAGAAACAAGGCTACCATTCTTAAAGTACTTACTTAAAATACTTAGACTAACATTCTTCCTACCACTACAAAAACAAGGCTACCATTCTTAAAGTACTTACTTAAAATACTTAGACTAACATTCTTCCTACCACTACAAAAACAAGGCTACCATTCTTAAAGTACAGATCACAAGATTAAGACGATTGTGCTGTGAGAACTAAGACCTTTTCTGAAAGTTACTAAAATAACAGGATTTTTCTGGCAGTATAACTACCCCGCTGACGTTGTCACAAAAGCATAAAACTATATATATATACACTGTGGTACATACCGACTCCATATATATCAAAGACAAATGTCAAACAGACAGAATACCCTTGTTATTAACAAACCACATCTAATCAAGTTAATAATAAACTTAATACTAGTTTATTTTGATTTAGGCACTCGACTCGCAATCTGAGGGTCGCGGGCTCGAATCCCGTCA
>NW_013669212.1:64377-66315 GCF_000517525.1 Limulus polyphemus
CGTGTAGCTTTGCGCAAAATTAAAAAAAAGAACACACACACACACACACAAAACTAATTTATTTTGATTTAATCAAGACGAGCACCACCACTGCTGATACATTTACTACACCTCCATTAATTTCTTATAGACGTAACCCAAACCTTCAATGCCACTCGAAGCTACAAGGTGACAGTTTACTTCTGCTGGAACTCACCACTGTACCACAGAATAACTGTCCCTGGTTCCACATTCCATACTAGGTGCATTACACCTGAAGTCAGAATTCGTCATTTACTGTATCCAGTACAGCAGGTGTTAGAAACTATGTATCGGAGAAACAGCTGCGGGCTCGGTGAACGGTTCCGAGTACAACTTATACGAGAAGGTTCCACTGACCTCCCAGTTTAATGGCACTCTAATTCTTTTGACAATAATGGTACTTCTGGTATGTTAATCTTCGTCATCAAAAACGTACCACTCAACAAGTTAGAACGAGAAACATTTGAATACCGCCTCATCTTCCACCAAATACGTTTATGTAATTAACGACAAATTTACATACAAATACTTTTTCATTAAATGTTTATTCAATTAAACGTTTCTCTTGATAAGACTTTATTTTTAACATTACCCTAATGAAAGGTTTTCACCTAATAGAAATATTTCACTTGATTATTAAGTTCATTATTTCTTGTATTTATGTATATCTATTTATGATAATCATTACCATTTTTTCAAAACCTATTTTTAGTTGCTCTAACTAAATTTTTCAATTTTTTGCGAATTTCAGCATTGTTCACGTGATAAAATGCAACTGACTATAATATGGGATAGAATTGTTTGTTTTGGCGCTAAGCCACATTGGGCTATCTACTGTTCCTACCGTGAGGAATCGAATTCCAGATTTTAGTGTTGTAGTACGTCCATAAACTTACCGTTGACCGACCAGGGAACTCTGATAAAATAAAACAGAATCCAATTTTCATTTAGACATTTCTTAATTTATCCTTTACTACTCGGGTCTTGTTGAATAAAAAAAAATAACTTATAGAAAGATAGATGTTGCTCGTGGCATTGACACCTTTTGTTATTTAAAGGTTTACACGTACGAACACAAGTTAAATAATTTATATTGATAGGTGGCAGAATGATGGAAGTATTATTTGTAATTATTAGCCTGTTACGTAAGATATTTCGTCAATTAAATCCTGAAGATTGTGAGATGACCAATCACATTTATAATTTCACAACTCATCTGAGATGAAGCAACTTGTTCCAATGAAGATGGCGAATCATTGTTTATCGAAGTTGCAACACGTAGGAAAAGAGGATTCTATATGAAAGAGTAATATAGAAGGTAACACATTGATCCATAATCATGAAATACCGCTTAGAAGTGTTATAAATGTTTTGTATTTCACATTTATTGTTTGGTATTAAGACAGTATTATTACAGTGCTTATATTCATTAGAACGATATTTTGAAGACAATTTGTCTGCTATCTGAAAAAAAATATGTCCTAATTTTCCCCCACAGTAAGTTTACGGACTTACAACGCTAAGCTAAATACTGGGGTTCGATTTCTTGCGGTGGACACAGCAGATAGCCCAATGTAGCTTTGCTCGAAAACTACCAAACAAAAAACGCAATATAATATGTTTGGCGAATTCTTTCAGTTGTAACTCTTAATTATTTTACATGTCACAACTCTTTCAGTTTCTTGTACATTGATGATTTGTAGAGTATACTGTCGTTTATATATAAGTTTTATTCATTTCTTTCTTGTTCGAAAAATTCAAAAGTTGTTGTAGAGATTTCCAGGTAAAACTTTCGACATACCCAATGTAAAGGTAAGGGAGTAGGGCTTACCCAATGTAAAGGTAAGGGAGTAGGGCTTACCCAATGTAAAGGTAAGGGAGTAGGGCTTACCCAATGTAAAGGTAAGGGAGTAGGGC
>NW_013669212.1:67315-68883 GCF_000517525.1 Limulus polyphemus
TATAACCAACGTGACGAGCCAAAAAAATGATATATTATTGGTTTAATGTAGTTGGTATACTATAAACTTCGGAAGCTACAACTGTGATTGTTATAACAACTATTAATCGGGAAACTTCAGATATTTGACCATGAACATTTATTTATTTCGAACATTACAAACCATTTAACTTTAGTGGATTCGCATCGGACATTAGTAATTTTACGAAAACATTACCTAACTTCATCGGTGGAAAAAATTGGTTTGTGATCACTAAAGACCACAGAGGTAGCTAGCTACCTATTAAGTGAATTGTACCTACATCAACTCGAAATTAACTCGCTCATTGTGAACTCTCGATAAGATATCAAAGAAGTTCCAAACTAGAAAGAAGACTTTATATTGCTTGCAGATTTGTGAAACTTTTGTTTATATATCATTGTTTGTAAGAACTGTTATTGTAGATAGTATTGTTTTGTGTATATTAAAACGTACTTGTGTTTAAAAAGAAAAGAAAACTGTGTGTATCAATCTTGTTGGCAAATATCATACATTGGATATATATCGGCATTTATTTAACTACTAAATCTAAATTACAATTTAACTCAGTTTTAGGCAATTAGAGGTTATCTACTTCAGTGGTTATTCTGATTCAATATAAGTGATGTTAACGCCTAGCTCGTATTAACCTCTAGAAACCTTCTGCACGACCCTTTCATTTGAATAAGATCCATACCCCAAGAGAGAGGCAGTAAACAAATCTAGAAAGGAAGATATAAGGTCTCTTCAATGGATAATAATATGTAACTTTAACCTGAGTTGTTGGTGCAAACAAGTTCATCTGTATATAAATCATGTTTACGAGGAAGACATGACTCAAAATAGCATACCTACATTAGAACATTTATTCTGGTATATTCGTGAATTTTTAAAGTTTTTATTCTAGTTGTGAAGCAATAACATTTAACAATTTTCAACTACCATACTAACTACAAATCAAATATTTTTACTGAAAAAGTGGGTTGAAATTATTTCATGAAATTATAAAGAATCGCTTTGCTCAAACATCAACACATTTCTATGTTTTGCTTTTGGTTGATGAAAATATTACTTCTAAAAGCAATTTGAAATGAAAATTGTTGCTTCTCCTGCAAATATGTTATTGTTACTTCTCCGTTTGTTAATTAATTTTCCGTAACTTCGTTCCGACAAAACTTAAGCGACACAAGTCCTTTCTTAATAAAACTGGTTTATTCTTTCCGAATATAACTTTACTGATACACTCAACTTCAACAATCACGCTAAACAAACGCTGTAACGTCTCTCGTGCTCTCTGAATGTAATGTGTGTGTAGATAGTGAGTAATTGAACTGCAGTCCCCCTCTTTTATATACCAGCCTACCCTATATCTAGTAAGAACTAGAACATTCGCCAAAGTACAGGATAATTGTAGATAGTAGAGAGCGTGAGAATCACATGATCTCGATGACGCAACAATACTATCTAGTTATTTAATATGTCTCCCAATTACGTGTAAATACTCTTTGTTTACTATAAAATAAAGAATGGAAGCTGTAATCTTGTTCCTC
>NW_013669212.1:69883-77617 GCF_000517525.1 Limulus polyphemus
CACAGTAGTCATGTGACTCGATGACGCAACATTATTTTATGTTTTGTCCTTTTTCATTAAACATATTCTACCTTTCTTTTATCCGCACTGAGAAACATCACAGTCTATTTACAAATCATTTTTGTATAAAAAGTCTCATATAAGTACTATCCAAGGCTGATACAAAAAGTGTTTCATTGCTTTGCGTAACTTGCATGAGATTGGAGGCTACATATAATGCAGTTTTCAAGGCTTGTTATACATTGGTAGTATATTCAAAAAATATTCCAAAAGCATGATCTTTTTGACACCAGCTGTGTTATTCTTGTGAGTGGTCATGTGATTACTAAAATGAAAAAATGAAAGTTGGAACAGTTTGTTTGTTTGCTGTGAAGCGCAAACTTCTATAGTGGGTTATAAGTGTTTTGCCCATCGTGTGTATCAAAACTCGATTCTTAGCGTTATAAGCCCTCAGACATATTGCAATAATTTAGCTTTGGTTCGTTTCATAGACTGCTATAAACACCTTTTAGCTATTTTTTTTTCTTTACTATGGGTTTTATTCTTCGTTTTTGTGAGTTTCCTTGTTTCAGCTCGCAAAACCGCGTCATACACTCAATGCTCATAATTTTTTCATACCCTATACACGATTATAAATACCGTTACTATATTGTATTGTATACTTGACTTGTAGTTTTATTAAATAAAGTTACGTCTACGTGAGTTTGTTTGTCTGACTGCGTAAAGTTTTTATTTTCAAATAGACCAGGATTTATCAGTTTAGCGAATACAGACTGCAAGAAAGCGTAGCTTAAATGGTGTTGTGAAAATGATAGAATAAGGAAAATTCTAGGAAAGGGCATAAAAACCTACCGCAAATGTTTGGGGGGTCACAGCTAGTCTATTATAATAATACTCAGTTTTTGTCTGTTCTGAAAATGCATGCGTACCGTACTATCTAAATGCGCATGTGCTCGCACTTCATTTCAATGGATGTAAACAAAAGGCGAATGAAAATATATTTTAGACATTTTGTATAACATATTCAAATAAATAAACTTATTATTCCGAAAATTGTTTAATTTCGAAGTCTAAGTTCAAGGGAGCTCCAGTTCAATGTACACTTTGATCAAGGTGTGTTATTGGGTTATACTAGTTTCGGAGAATTCCACTCCTCATCAGTAACCCTAAACACAAGTTAATTAAAGATATATTAAAAGCTTAAAGTTGTTTAAAAGGTCTCATGTTGGGCCATAGAATAACATTATAAGATTAGTTATTGGTAGTAACAAGTACAGTAAACTATAAAGTTCATCCCTAACTAAACTAATCAAAAAACGTACAGAAGTTAGAGTTAATTTATCTCTATCGAGCATAGGCTGTACTTGATAAAGGGCTAATGTTAGGCTTAAGACAAGTGTACTTGGAGCTTTCGGTGTCTGCAATTACATTTCTTTTGTATTATTCTAGAAATCCTGTATTTAAAGAAGTACTGTTGCAAGAAAGATACTAATATGAACGCAAATGTTCTGCGAGTCTCTACTAGTAAATTTATATAAATAAATATAAAGCGAGTTTAAAACTTATGACATATATTAAATGAAACATTTGAGTTAATAAATGGTTTTAAAAAGTCGCCCTGCTTATAATTTTGGTATGACAAAACAATTATTTTTATTGTACGCCAGTGACAGTAAACAGAGTAAACTGAATGCAGTGTTTAAGAATCAAAATAAAGTTAAATTTTATAGTTTTATAAAGTTATAAATTTTGTAGAAAATGATGAACACAACCACAGAATTGACAAATAACAACATATTTCTTGGGCGTCTCCGAACATATACATTACATCTTCGACAAATTACTACAATAAACCAAAAAACTATTGTTACAATTAATCAGTTGAATGTTAAACAAAGACGTACTTATTATGGTAAACACTGTAATATCCACACTAAATACCCTCCGGTAGTACAGTGGTATGTCTGCGGACTTAGAATTCTAGAAACCGAGTTTCGATACCCGTGGTGAACAGAGTTAATAACAAACAACAACAATCCACACTAAATGAATTAGTAAAAGTATCTAATAGCTAGTGCATAAGAATTGATTAGAATAGGCTTAACTAAACAAAAGTTGAGTCATAATTGAAGCTTGTGAAATTTCATGGTACAGTATTTATGCCAAATAATCATGACGATAGTTGAAGTAAGAGATCGTTTCCTCATGCACCTAATGTTACCAAGATCCTAATTCTTGTTGCATAGGCAGGGAAACAATGATAACCTAACCTGGGAAGCCTAGTTTGTTCAATATGGTGTCAAGGTTTCTTCTTCATGATATCTATAAGCACCTGCTTCAATATATCTGATGAAGTTATAGTTTAATGTCCAGCCTTGAGGCACTGAAGTTTATTTATAAGTCATTCGACGGCTGCATATCCCTTTTTGCTGGATTCTTCTTCCGCCACATCAGAGATGAGATGTCCCTTTGAGCCATGTTACTTTTCATCTGTTGATGAACTTATCTATAACTCCCTGAAAATAATTTCAGAAGCCATGCTCATGAAGACTTTCCCATGAATTTCCTCTTAGATTATTATCTTAAATGATTATATTCTCACGGGGACCCTTGTCTTTGGGCTACAAACTCAACTTCTATGATTCAATTAAGTGATAACCCAAATGTCAAGTTACTCCTTGTTGGAAGGTCATCGAATATTGGGGAATCTAAATTTAGTATCTCATTTTGCATTATCTGTCCCTGAGCCCACCTATTACAAGCAACAACTCTTCTAAAACACTCGAGGATAAAGCTTAAATCCTCTTTGCCATACCCTTAAATGTTAATAGGCTAGAGATTTCTAGCCTTCGGTTTTGAAAGTTCTTCAAGCTAGATTCAACATTATGCTTTTAAAAATCATCACTTTTTCCCGGAATAAAAATATTGTGAAAATGTCGTAGTTTTAAAGTTGTATTTCATATAAAAACATATGTTTTAAAAAACTGAGAAAAAATATGCAAAAGTCCTGTCCGCCGGTGGGACAGCGGTAAGTTTATGGACTTTCAATGCCAAAATCCGGGGTTCAATTCCCCTTAGTGGAATTGTCCAATGTGGCTTTGCTTTACAACAAACAAACAAGCTAAAGCCCTAACCATAAACCGGATTTTTGTCCCCCCAAAAAAGAGATTCTCACTTCAGATAGTTTCGGGCAATATAACAAAGCTTGTTGTACTAAGGCCTAGAAAAAAATCCATTTGTTTGCTATTGCATGCTGAAAAATAGGGTTGGTAGACATTTCTTTTTTTACATTTTTTACGTCTTCGAAAATCGGGTAGGTTGGAGGAGTTTTGAGCTGATATGATTTTGTCAGTTTCCTTTGCTCTTCTGGTACTTTCAAATTCCGCGGGGAATTTTGGTTTAGGTCTTCAGTAAAATTCAATTGATTTGATACTGAACGTGCCTACTAATTGGTCTATCCCAATGTCCATTGAAATACTGTCCATATCAACATGTGTTGATGTCTCCTCATAATCATTCGAATCTAGTTTAGGATGGTGTGACTCGAACATGTCTTTGACTGTTCCAGTAAACTGTGACACTGTCTTTTTTAGAAAAACATGGGTATTTGTTATAGACGACAGCCAATATTCTAGCCGCCATGATGAAATGTTTGACCTGAATGGAAGCTCAGCTATAACTGGCTGAGAGCGTTGACATACTACACCAACTAACTGCTGAAATATTAATCAAACTGGTATATTTCAATATATTAATAGTCGTAATAGACACATAATACCACATGAAATTAGTTTAAAGTCTGCTGAAATATTAATCAAACTGGTATTCTCACTATATCAATAGTCTTAATAGACACAAAATACCACATGAAATTAGTTTAAAGACTGCTGAAATATTAATCAAACTGGTATTCTCACTATATTAATAGTCGTAATAGACACAAAATACCACATGAAATTAGTTTAAAGTCTGCTGAAATATTAATCAAACTGGTATTCTCAATATATTAATAGTCATAATAGACACAAAATACCACATGAAATTAGTTTAAAGTCTGCTGAAATATTAATCAAACTGGTATTCTCAATATATCAATAGTGTTAATAGACACAAAATACCACATGAAATTAATTTAAAATCTGCTGAAATATTAATCAAACTGGTATTCTCACTATATCAATAGTCTTAATAGACACAAAATACCACATGAAATTAGTTTAAAGTCTGTTGAAATATTAATCAAACTGGTATTCTCAATATATCAATAGTCGTAATAGACACAAAATACCACATGAAATTAGTTTAAAGTCTGCTGAAATATTAATCAAACTGGTATTCTCAATATATCAATAGTCTTAATAGACACAAAATACCACATGAAATTAGTTTAAAGTCTGCTGAAATATTAATCAAACTGGTATTCTCAATATATCAATAGTCGTAATAGACACAAAATACCACATGAAATTAGTTTAAATATTAATCAAACTGGTATTCTCACGCCATCAATATATTAGTAGTCTTAGATGACACAAAATATCACATGAAACTTTTAACACATACTGAAATTGTCAAACTGGTATTCACGCATTGTTAATATTATATTAGTAATCCTAACAGAAATCAAACACCACATAAATTCCTATATTAATGTTACATTAGTAGTTTTAGCAGAAACAAAATACCACATGAAATTTGTGCAACGTCAGATTACGTATAATAGTTCTATCCTTAAATTCACCTCCAATTCAAATCCTAGTCAATGATTAACTTAAATTAATGTCAGTATTAACAGCAAGCAGTAATAAGTCAAGGAACTTAATAAATAACGAAAAGCTGATTCTACATATAATGTAATGTATTACACTAGATGAAGTCATGTTAGAATTACTTTTAAATATAAACCCATTTGAGTGAGAACTTATTGTAAGAATAAGACTAAAGGTTACTAATTATTTGAGTAGATTCTATTTCAATGAAATTAGATTCTTTGATAGTTACAACAGAAGCAAGGCGTGTGAATACCAAGTAAAAATTCATAAAAGACTAGCAGTAAATATAGTAAATATACTAATATAGTAATAATATAGTAAATATGGAATTGATGCAATATTTACTTTTGAATACTCTTAACATAAGACTTAAATAGCTTTCAGGAAAATAAAAATCAGTAGTACTAACGATAATAATCTAACAAACAATAAGTATCAACAAAACACATATTTTCATTAAACAGATAAGTTGTCATTTACATATTACACGCAAGCATGTTTTTTTCTTGAAGTCCTAGAAAATTGTATTCTCATATATAAATACGTACAAATAGGAGTAATTAACACAAAATAAACCTCTTTAATTGTTTATTTACGTTCTTGTAAGGTACTTGTAAACAGATATGCTTACATTTCAAATAAGGTTCTTAGGAAATTGGGGAGGACTGAACGCAAAAATACATGAATGCTGACGATTATCTTATATTTGAATAGATCTTAATAACGTCTTTATTCATTTCACTTTATACACTTTTACTTGGGAGGGAGGGATTTTCTTATTCCTACTAATTTTGTAGATAAATAATTGTAATAATTTCGCTAATTTGTACCTCATAGTATTGATTTTCGGCTTTACAATTTATTTTTATTTATAAATATAAGAAACGAGCATACATATAACTGTCCATATATTGGAACACGTACAGACGAATCTTAAATGCTTATTAAAGTTTCATGCATTCTATTTTAAATACGTAGTACAGGTTAACTCCGAAATACAATATACTCCTCAGTGTATTATTGCAAACAGTTATAACACCTTTACTGGCATACAACACGTATTGTTTTTAGTAATCATCTGCATACACTTACTACAACTGCATTTTAACAAGCAGTTTTTTTCGTTCAGGAACGTAGGATATGACATCTTATAATTTTATTGAAAATACCAGAAGGGCCTAAATAGTTATTTGATAAATTGTGTTTTTAAACACACTAATCGCATTGTTCTAATTGTACGTGTTTCACTGTAGTCATTAAAACATTTTATTTCCCTTACTGCGAGAAGATGAGTATTAGTTTCTATCAGTTGGAAGCTGTCCGAAACAAGATAGGAATATCTACATTTACAAACTGGACACACCTCTAGTCATTCCACCTATAATGATTATCTTGATTGAAACAAACGTTAATTACCGTGCGTCAGATGTTTAACACACATACATACATACACATATCTATATATATATATCGAATACTATATAATAAAGGGATAAAGGTTAATCAAGACTAAATATTCGTTATTAAACCTGAACACTGAGGATTAATTTAGGTCCTTAAAATTACCAACTTTTTTCATTACTCAACCTCTTCAATTTTAATTATTTAATATCAATGCCATCATAGCTGTGCACTTTATATTTTTAGTGTCCATAAATTAAGTAATATTTCACATTAATCAACATATTAATTTAAATTAAATTAAAAATTTACTCACGAAACCACTTGAAGTTTTTCATCTTGTAATCAACTCTTCACTATACAGCTGCTGATAAATACACTTAAACTGTAAAGTTTGAAACACACTAGTGATTTTTAGTTACACCAGTACGTGATCTTATATACAAACGTTTTATTTTATTTTACAAAGTCATGCTATAACTAGTTACGTAGATCTGCAACATCATAGGGGTCGAGTATTTTATGGAAACAGGTAGCTACCGATGTACAGTAAATATGTAGTTTAGAAACTCTCATACCAGTTTCAAAATCAAGTGTAAATATACTGACATAACATAATATAATTATGTTATTATACTACTAATAATAATAATTTATGCAAGTCAATAGGGAAAACTATAGTATTATTTTTAATGCAAAAAAGTTTAATAATATCCGTTTTTCTTTCTTTTCAAAGATATTTTTAGTAACATAACAACAAAATCTATGAAAAGCTTAAACGTTATTGATATATATCAAGCAGGCGGTATCATTGTCTATGTAGGGTTGGCTCTGATTTTTCATCGAAATGGTATCTTAAATATCTCCTCAATAGGTCATCAGAACTTTACAATACTATACTTTTATAACAATATCTATGTAATTGCTGAGTCACAAGTTCTGGGAATGTCTGTAAATATCATAGCAAAAAGTTTGAATTTCTTCTGCTTCTTTTTATTACATAACTCAAAAACCAAAACAATGGCGTCAACCTATTTCACTGCGGTGACATCGTTTCAACAGGAGTATCCGCTTTTATAAGTATTGGTAATTAGTATTTATTTGAGAAAATAAATTATAATTCTAGTGTATACGATGTTATAATTACTCCTTGAAGTCAGCTTTTTTTACATGTATATTTATTGTGTTCCTTTAATAAGCTTAAATACAGTGTGAAACAAGAATTACTATCCAATAATAGATAAATAATAAATCCTAAGGTTGGAACCTCATTGTATTTAGAACTTGTATATAAATATAACTTTCCTATGTTTATTGAAACACTGGATTCAAAAATACAAGCAAACAAGTAAAGAAAAATTTTCCACAGAATATTGTAAATGTAGGGATGTATCTTGTATCTATGTTGCTATAGATGAGGCAAAATACCATTCCTACTATCTTGTGTGCATTGTTGTTGATTGATTTTTAAAAAGTTTTATCTTGTATCTATTTCAGTACATACCATGTTGAAAAGTTTTACCTCGTATCTATTTCAGTACAATACCATGTTGAAAAGTTC
>NW_013669212.1:78347-90577 GCF_000517525.1 Limulus polyphemus
TGTATCTATTGTATCTTGTATCTATTTCAGTACATACCATGTTGAAAAGTTTTATCTCGTATCTATTTTAGTACATACCATGTTGAAAAGTTTTATCTTGTATCTATTGTATCTTGTATCTATTTCAGTACATACCATGTTGAAAAGTTTTATCTCGTATCTATTTTAGTATATACCATGTTGAAAAGTTTTATCTTGTATCTATTGTATCTTGTATCTATTTCAGTACATACCATGTTGAAAAGTTTTATCTCGTATCTATTTTAGTACATACAATGTTGAAAAGTTTTATTTGTATCAATTGTATCTTGTATCTATTTCAGTACATACCATGTTGAAAAGTTTTATCTTGTATCCATTTCAGTACATACCATGCTGAAAAGTTTTATCTTGTATCCATTGTATCTTGTATCTATTTCAGTACATACCATGTTGAAAAGTTTTATCTTGTATCTATTTCAGTATATACCATGTTGAAAAGTTTTGTCTTGTATCTATTATATCTTGTATCTATTTCAGTACATACCTTTATCTTAAAACACTTTATTTCATAAAAGAAATAATTACAGACACAATTATATGTTTAGAGGTAATTAAAGAGAATTTAAACTTATGTAATTAAGGAACTATTACTTTCAATCGTTAAGATATCTGGCCACGTTTGAATTGATGACAGAATATCTCATCATGACATTGATAAATTTGTATACAATCAAACAATAAACTACAATATAAATCACATAATAACCCGAAAGTTTGATAAAGAATAAAGCTTTACTTATGGAAAATGCCTATTTTGCATTAGTTGAATTATATACTGGAGAAAATGACTTTGGCAAAGCTATCAGTTTTAGTCTTTATACTCATCAATGATTATATTTTTAGTCAAGAATCTTTCTCAAGATGTTTTTTTTTTTGGCACGTGTGTAATGTTCAATTTCGAAAACTAAAATGTTTTATTTAAATAAAACTTTTTAGTTTTCGAAGAATTTTTCATTAAAAAACAAATAAGATGATATAAATTATTCTTGTTTGTACATGAAAACACAAATCTACTCAATCGGCTATCTGTGCTGCGATACCCGGTTTTTGTGTTATAAGTCCGAAGGCCCCAAAGTGGCACAGCGGTATGAATCTGGGTTTCGATACCCGTGGTGGGCAGGGCACAGATAGCTCTTTGTGTAGCTTTGTGCTTAATTACACACAAACAATAAGTCCGAAGACTTACCACTGTACCACTGGGGGGCGTATGTTGCTCTACTAATGGGCAAAATACTTTTTTTTATGATACATTCAAACCGTACGAATAAAAAAAAAACAGAAAACTTGTTGAAAATAAGCGGCCTTGTGTGAAGATTCTTATTGTTATATGTTGCGTGTTTTTAAAAACTAATGTAATGGATAGTGGTTCATGTACTTATAAAGGAGATTCATATTGTTACCTACTGTAAGTTTTTTAAGAAAAATAATAAAATAGATATAAGTTCATTAGTTGTAAATACCTTTGTGTTGAGATTCATGTTGTAGTATGCGGTGTGATTAAAAAAAACAACTAAGGAAATACTTAGTTTCCTTTTGTTGTTTGATACTGTAAGTTTTAAAAACAACAACTAAAAATTGATAGAGGTTTTTTCAGTTATAAACAGCATTATGGGGAGATTTATATTTCAATAAACTAATGGAATAGATGGAATAAATTATAATACTAACTGGAGTACCCGTGGTTAGAGCAATCTGTGGGTCGCGGGTTCGAATCCCCGTCCCATCAAACATGCTCGCTATTTCAGCCGTGGGGGCATTATAATATTATGATCAATCCCAATATTCATTGGGATAAGAGTAGCAGAAAAGTTGGCGGTGGGTGGTGATAATTAGCTGCCTTCCTTCTACTCTTTTACTGCTAAATTAGGGACGGCTAGCGCAGATATCCCTCGTGTAGCTTTGCGCGAAATTCATAACAAACAAACCAAACCCTTATATGTAATTGTAAAAAACGCAAACACGCGCATAAAAACTGAAAAACACAAAACTTGAAACTGAAAATAGGTGTGTATCTGCACATGGTCCCAATAAAACTCCATACCAAATTTAGTGAAGATTCATCCACAGGAGTTGAAATCCAAAATCCAAAACTGAAAATATGTGTGTATCTCCCTTTGGATTATATGAATCTCCGACCAAATTTGGTGAATATCCATCTACAGGGGGCGAAGTAGTGGTAAAAAAACGCAAAAACTCGCCATAAAAACCGCATAATGCAAAATTGAACATTTGTATGTATCTCCCCATAGACCCAATGAATTCAAATATGGTGAAGATCCATCCACAGGAGGTAAGGTAGTGGTAAAAATGAAAAAACGCCCATAAAAACTAAACATTTGTTTGTATCTCCCCATAGACCCAATGAATTCAAATATGGTGAAGATCCATCCACAGGAGGTAAGGTAGTGGTAAAAATGAAAAAAGGCTCATAAAACTAAACATTTGTTTGTATCTCCCCATGGATCCATTGAATTCAAATATGATGAAGATCCAATCACAGGAGGTAAGGTATTGGTAAAAATGAAAAAAGGCCCATAAAAACTAAACATTTGTTTGTATCTCCCCATAGACCCAATGAACCTCCATACCAATTTTATTGAAGATCCATCCACACCCTGCGAGGTACAACAGACAGTACTATTATATTTATATAGATACTGCGTGTTTTGAAATCTAATAAAATAGATGATATTATTTTAAATATAAACAGCCTTATGTTAAAATTCATATTGATATTCAGAGTTTTTCAATAAAAAAGTAATAATAAAGATTGAGGTTACTTTGGTTACAAACATAGTTGTGTTGAGATTCATATACCTATATACTGCATGTTTCAAAAAACTAGTAATTAAATATCAGATCCTTTAGTTATAAATAGCATTATACTGATATTTATATTTTTATGTACCGTCCCGGCATGGCGAGGTGGTTAGGGCGCTCGGCTCACAATCTGAGAATCGCGTGTTCGAATCCCACCACACAGGCTCCCCCTTTCAGTCGTGGGGGCATTATAATGTGACAGTCAATCCCACTATTCATTGGTAAAAGAGTAGCCCAAGAGTTGGCGGTGGGTGGTGATGACTATCTGCCGTCCATCTAGTCTTTCACTGCTAAATTAGGGACGGCTAGCGCAGATAGTTCGCGTGTAGCTTTGTGCGAAATCCATAACAAACAAACAAGTGATCCCACCAAAATTAATCACTTTTTCAAAGGGTACGTAACAGCCCAATCCAACGCAAAGTATTCATAGATTCAGATCATGAAGATGTACCCAAATCGAGTATTTATAATTTGTATGACTGGGATATCCCTTGTAGTTAATTAAGACCATCCAGAGAGAGATAGTTTGTTTGCCTCAGAAGTGTAAAGTAAAGTGTGGTATCTTGTAACAATTGACAATCCACGAAGATAAAGGTCAGTGGCAAAAGTTATCTACGTTGCGCGAGATTCAAAACAAACAAACAATCTTACACTTTTCAAAAACGAATTTAAAAGACAGAGGTTATTTTAATTATGAACAGCATTGCGTTAAGACAAGTGTTTCAATTCAGTTAAATACAAATATAAATGGATCAAAAGGTTTAACTAGTTCCAATTGTGAGACTGAGGCGAGGCAATTTATAATATTCATAATAGAGATGCATCATCCAAACTTATTATCTCTAATCTAAATATACTTTTATTACTTTGTTTACTTATATGCTGTCATCTTATATGAGAATGGATGCCTGGGTGGATGAATCCCCAAAATCAGCTCGTTGCCTGTTATAATCCACGAGTTCAGTGAGATTGAGGAATTTCAGGAATTTTATTTTGTGTTTTGATATTCGAAAATACAGTATTTGAAATACAGTATATATTAAAATCCGTAAATATATCCAAATAAAATACAGGTGCAGTAAAAACATAAATATTATAAAATCTTTTCTCTTACTACTATCATAAACTTTACTCTTTTGATTAGATTGTTTAAACAAGCGGTAACAAGGTGAATCTTATTAAATAATGTTTAATACTGATCTGGTTTGTATTTTTTATGAGGCTTTTTTGTAACACATCGTGATAACGATTTATGAACCTCATTAAAACACGTTGCTAACTTCTAAGTTTCGTGAACATCTTAAAGAAGAAAAAATAACTTCTCCTTTCTTAAACTTATATGCGCACATTTATTTTTTTCCACACTTCCCATGAAATAATTCAATTCATCTTTCTGCGTTACATCATACTTACTTTAATGATGAATCTCATTTCCCTAATTTTTCACAATAGATACTGTTTTCCCAGTCTGCTTCCACACGTCTTTGTGATATTCACGCCTGAGAATAAACACATAAGTCAGAAGTCACTGCAAAACCAATAATTCAGAAGATTACGTTTAACAAGAAATGTTTATGTTAGATTATTTCGAGCCAGTAAAGAGACTCCCTCCATATATTTGAAACAAATATAATTTATTTGCATGATGACACAGAGGATGAAATAAAGGCAAATAGAGAACACTAACAATAAGGTAAACATACAGGTACTAACATTTGACGGTGTATACAGGTGGCTACATTAACAATGTGGTAACATTGTAGCTAACAGCAAAACTGAATGAATATAAAACACTAATGATAAGATAAATATATAGGTATTAACATTCGACAATGTATACAGGTGGCTATATTAACAATGTGGTGACATTGTAGCTGCCAGCAAAACTGAATGAATAGAAAACATCAATGATAATATATATATATATATATATATATATATAGGTACTAACATTTGACAGTGTATAAATGTGGCTATATTAACAATGTGGGGGCATAGTTAATGACTTGAGCAAATCCTGGTGTTGCTTAATCTGGGTGTCATGATAAATAAAAGACAGAGAGAGAGTGTGTGAACAACATATAAATCTACTTAATTACACATATATTTATAAAATCATTTACAATCCATTTAGATATAAATCGACTTTTTAACACTGCAATGATACATTGTTTCATTATTATGAATTGGACAGGGTAAAGTTGATTAACTCTGGTCAACCAGTTTATTCCATATTATAACAAGGAATTTGGAGGACACTTCTCAACAGTTTGGTCTTCTCACTCCCCTTGATAACAATAATGGTAAAGTTCTGTCTTAGCAAATTAATCACATTTCCCAAATAGTGATACTCGATTGTTCCACTTTCCCAAGGGATGTATTGACTCACCCGTTCACATTAGTGATGGTCTGTATCTGAAAGAAATTGCCTTGAAATCGGTTGTTTAAGAAGTGGTTTATTTCCAGGATATGAGATTGTAGCGTAAGTGTCCAAGAGATACGTGTTCATACATTGTGATGACTTCGGCCGTAATAGATATTGTAGGATTTTAGCTGAAGGACAGGCCATACATTATTAAAGAACTAGCATTCAAATGTTTAGTCAATGGTTATATAGATGTGTTTTCTTTAACCCTATGATGTTAAACACAATTGGGTAGGAGTCTGTAGTTTTAAATCGAGGATTAGATATCCAAATGATTGCCGAGTTGCATTTTGATAGGCTTCTTCAAAGTATTTGACATGTTTTGGAAACATTTGTCTTGCTAAAACATTCAGCTGAGACTTGACACAGGTAAATTCAAATGGTGGCTTCCACGTGTAAATGTTGAAACACTCGCTAATTTTCGCCACTTTCACTCATAAGATTGTCAATTATAAAAATATTTTGCTTTTGGGGTTGTAAATAATCACGAAAATTATCAGGTAAACCTTTAACAAAACAGATTTTAAGAATAGTTTGCATTAAGTTAGTGTACAACTGTTGAAATTCACTATAGAACCGTACAATGTTTACTGGAGTATGGTAAATAATATCATGATAGTTTGATAACACATTGCTAACAAATTGGGATTTACCACTTTCTGTTGAACCTAACACTAAGCAAGTAAAAAGGTGTTGTAAATGGTTGTCCATCTTAAACTACAATGGCATTATATACAATATGATTCGTGTATATACACAAGACCAGCATCTCAAGAAGTAAAATTAATTAATTAAGTAATTTAATAACCATTGTTAGATTTTTAAGGAAAATGATAAATTACATAAATTTGTATGATCTTATAACCACATTCGACTGCTTTTTTCACTTCTTCTCCATAACTTTTTATGCCAAGAAAAGCTCATCAATTTCAGTTCAAGTCGGACTGGCTGTGGACTAGTAGTTAACTTGCTACATTGCTGATTTTGAAGCTGAACATGCAATAAGAAGGCATAATATATGCTTTCTACTCTCTTTTATTAATATAATAAAGTGTCAAAAATCAAAACCCTATAAGTTATTCTATGCTTAAGTATCTACACAAACACTTAACACTTCTTAATCGACATATAATCCTTTAAAAATCCATTAGTGTGACTAAAATAAATGATGTTATAACTTTCGTGAATGTTTCAGTTTTTTGATAATTCATTTTGGCACTCAAAAAGAGATATATGGTTTTGTATTGAATTATTGAATTGTTTCATAATATCATGAATCTAAAATTGTCTATAAAACTTTTGCATAAACATATGATCCAGAAAAATGTTGATCCATTTCGTTCTATTTACATTTGTTCCTTTGTTCTTTTCTAGCAGATAGTATCTACTTTGTATGCAGGGATATTGCTGCAACTTCGCAAATTGGGTAGAAATGGGCCAATAAATGACCCTTGGTCGAATAAATGATACCTAGAGGTTACAGCATTAACTATGTTGTAATAAAATGACCAATCATATGTTATTGTGGACCATTCTGGGTAGACCTGGGATTTTTCCGTTAGTATGGAACATCGGATTCACATCACTCCTACTTGGTTAATACAGTGAATAAGTGAACATAAAGACATTTCAAGAGAAGTAAGTGGCTTGTTGATTGACTGATCCTATAGAAGGCAATTGTGTCTTACTAATTATGTATACTTTGTTTTTATGCTTTCATATAATAAAAAAATATGTTTCACTTAACATCACGTGTCCACAAATACTTCACAATTTTCCTAATAATTCTTTCTTTTATAAGTTGGACCTATCTAATACTCATGCAGAAATCAGTTTCACCTGAGAATACCACAGAGTAGGTAGGAAGAAGAAATTTTGATATCATGACTACAGAATTTCTTTCGAAGTTGTCTCCATTTACTAAATACCTAAATAGGAAAATATCTTCCAGTTGAAACAAACTGAAATATTAATGACTGAACGAAAATACCAGTAATATAAGAAATTCACAGACATTAACTTATATATAATAACAAATACAGACTTGGTCACCCAGTGTTTTATTTGGTCGTGATAAAATATACTGAAGCATACTGAGTATTGACCAATTAAAATTAATTCATCCTTACATTTGAATTTGGACTTTCAGTATTAAAGGTTAAGTTTTAGCCACAGTCAGGAACTCTGCCTGACAAACCAGTAATAATCATATTTGATTTTGCTTTGACTTCATCTTGCTGAAGCATTTCTTTTTTGTTGCTGTGGGGTCTAACTACCATAGAAGCCAGTACTTCTAAAATCCCCAAGACTTATTTTACACTAAGAGAACCAATGATGTCACAAATGTCGAACTTTGAGAGCCAATTTGGTTTTCACTGTGGCATAGCCCATGGATAAAAATGCATTACTTATTGATGAGAGCTTAACGTTTCTGTGGTTGGATTGACCCTGAGGTCAACAGAGGCTGATCAGTCACCTTGAGAACACCCCAGTAATAGAGAACACTATATTGGCAGTGATCACCTCATCAGCTTTGGAGGATTGAATATGCAAGATGTCCAGCAACTATTGATGGTAACATTGCTAACACCAATAAAAGATGAACAGGTGATGGATAAGAAGATGATGAAGCCTGGTGATCTGATGTCTCATCAGAGGGTGCATTGGCTCTACTCAGCAATGGTGCTAGATGTGCTCTCACCCCCAACAAAAGCACTATATTCTTTAGCCCAATATAACCTTTCCAAAAATTTGGATCCTCTCGAGGGTTGACAATATCTCGGAAAGGCAGAGGTTGGATAGGCACCATTGAAATGACCAAGCCAGAAGTATCCTTTTTTGTTGCAGCTGATCACTTAATAAGGTCAACATTCCAGATATTTAATCACAAAATCGCTACTGTCATGGCTTTCTTAGATGTTAAGAAAGCCTTTGACTATGTTTGGCATAATGGCCTGAAGTATATGTTAAGCTTATACCACACATTTTAATATGCTAGATTTAAAGCTTTATACACAGCTAGTCAGCCAAGGTCCATATCGATAACACAATATCACATTATTTCAAGTTTAATGCTGGTATCCCACTTCCACGGGGCTCACTTCTAAGCCCTTTATTTTACATTATGTATATGAATTACATGCCTAAGCCACTAAAGTTATTAACATACACTTCACATTATGCCAATAACATTATCATCCAGAAAGATCAATAGACTGCATTGTACATTGAGTATTAAATGGAAGATAACACTTAACCATTCTAAAACATAAGAATTTGTCTTTTACAAGAGACTAAACAAAGAATTCCTAAGACATTAGGAAATTGTTAGGTTTTTAGGTATCAGTATGGACAGGATTCTTTACAGTATGCGTGTGTGACTTGTTGGCGATAACTTTCAACAATAATAATAATAATACATTCAAAATAAGTCAGACGTATATACAAATTTTCATTACACAGTTAATCACCACAGTTGTATCCAGTGCTTTAAATAATAAACTTTTCATCAAGAGTCCTCACTGGCTGGTTCCATTAATTTAGAACCCAAATGACAAAGTTATTCTTCTCTACTCTATTATTAGAATACAATCTGATTATTACGCTTTAAAAGTCGTCACAATACACTTCTTATGTTCAAAAATACAAACACGGTATAGATCTTTTTGACTATATCCCTCATTAAATTTGTCTTACTTTCACTTATTTGCACTAACTTGGTTGCCTAAATATATATTGTCCGACTGAGGCCTAGAACTGTCTACAAACTACGAGACGTTATGATGTAACAATAATCACTTAAAGCAACGAGAAAAATTCAGAAGGTTCGAGTAACATGACGTCAATTCATAACACCTGTACTACGCAACAATAAAAACACTAACTTTAACACTTGCACTTTATAGCTATCTAAATCATAACTCTCATATCAAATTTAAATGAAACAGTCGTGAATATCTAACACAATTTAATTTAAACTAAATAAAATGCCCATTAGCCTCGTGAACACAATTAAATGTTTAGGTATTATATTTAACAATAAACCTATTTGGAAACTCCCACCTCAATAAAATATCCAAAATATACAACTTATAAAAAGATTTGTTGAGGTTTCTTCCCTATTACCTTACCCACACCAGAAGATGCTCTGTGATTGCAATTGTTTTGAAGTTGGCTGGTCTGGGTATTTTAAGGATTTTTCTGGCTTACACAAGTGCTCTCTTTGTGTGAGGCAGCTTGACCCACAGATATTACATTTCTTCCTTGAACTGTATTTGAGGCATTACTGCAGCTATTCAGTTTCTGTGACGTACAGAGCCCAAGCCTTGGTCTACTCAATGGCCATTTCCTGGCAGTCCCTATTCAGCACTAGAATCTGTTCTAGCATGAAACAATTTGTTACCATCTTAGATAATTTGGACAAAAGTTTCCTGCATCTCTTGACTGCAGGTACCTTGGAAGCTGCTGACTGTCAGAATTCCTGCCACTGAAGGAGAGATGATCTTATTGACCTTAAACTACTAGAGTGATAATGGTGGAGAAAGAGATGGACCTCTAGCCATCTGGGTATTCTGCACCACCATCAGGATGGTGGAAACAGAATAGGAGACTTGTGACTTAATCATTACAATGGCAGCCAGCATTCCATGAGCACCTGTTCTACTTCTGGCATCCAGAGATGTGGCCAACAGTCAAGAGGAGCCAAGTTCTGGAAAGTTTTTCTTTGGTTTAAGAATATAGCATTCCCATCAGAACTGACATCACATATCGCACTATATAACAAAGAAAAGTTTTCTTCTTAGTGAGTGAAACGTTCTGCTAATTCTTCACCTCATTCTTATGTTAGGTATTACAATTTATCCCGGACAAGTCTCCAATTAATTACGTAACGTATTATAATTTCGAGTAGCCTGAAACTTAGTTAATTGATAATTTAGATTTAGAAAAAGAAATAAATGTAGATATGTATCCAATTTATGACACATGCCAACAAGATTGATATACACAGTTTTTCTTTAATACAAATATATTTTAATATACAAACAATAACACAATATACAATAACGGTTATTACAAATAATGATCTATGTACAAACGTTTTACAAACTTAAAAAACAATATTTTTTCAGTTACAAGTTTACTACTGATTTTTGGTGCAATTTTCAAAGTTTCCAATATGCTGGTGATACTTTCTGCTTCTTCCTACTAAATTTACAGCCTACATTTTCATGTTTTAATACTTCAGTTTGTAGAGAAACAAGATTAATAAAATATGTCGTAAAATTATAGTCTAATAAATATATTTTAACATTCATGATAGAAAATATTTTATCACAACACTACATACCAAGTTTACATTTACTATGATATCTAAACTATTGTCTGCTAATTTTATTTATTACTCCTAATCTATCCATCCATGAATATTCCAGTTTGATTCAATCAAAATACCTTTTGAACTCCTCTTCATGAGAAACATTAAAAACACTATGTTCTCTCTCTCAGATTTTGTGTAAGTCTGTTGATTATTTTTTCATGGACATTCACTACCTGTTGAATATTTCAATGCCGATATCGAAAGAGTCTCTTCTAGCATTAATGGAAATAACAGATGCACAGTATTTTCAAGAAACAACTTCCAGGACAGTTATCACAGTTGACCTCATACTTATAAATCTTTATCACCAAGACCAAATCGTTTGTCTCAATGCCCTTATTGTTTACTCTTGTCTTATTTTATAATTGATTCCTTCATGTGATATAACACCCATGAACTTATGAATATATTCATATGTGTGTAAAACCACACACATATATCCATTTACATACATATATTGTTATATGAATATGTTCCCATTACAAATTGTCAAATAACTCTAGTGTTTCATAACACATTTCTTACAGCTCCCATGAGAATTACTTTGATAACCTTCTCGTGTTATCTTCCAAAGTGTAGTCTCCATAACAATGATATTGCCATTTAAGAGCCAACAAACACAACTTATTTTTATTTCAGGAATAACAAAATAAATAATCACTGAAGAAACTAAAACTTTTCAATAAAAAGACTAATCAGACAGTATTAATGTTGTCACAACCGTATCTCAATATACACTCAAAGGAAGTATAACCTCCTCACTATATTTAGAATTGGCATACATCCAATGTATATAAAGGCAAAACTCTAGTAATTACAGGAAAGCATGATTCATAAATTTTTCATCAATCAACTAGATCACAGGACTGAATCTTTAAAATGTTTCTCATCCAAAAATTCACTTAGGAGCTCAGAAAGTAAGGATTTTAATGCCATTTCAGTCATTAAGTTTTCCGATAAGTGCTCTCAGCTCTTTCTCCCTCAATTGGTGCGTCCTCATCCTCCTCTGACATGCCACATATTAATGGCTGAAAGAGATGAGATGGCCATTATATTCTTTGATGCAAGCAGTGGACTGTGCTTTCCCAAGTCAGTGACCAGACCCAACTTTGGCTTTGTCAGTTTTCTCGCCAATTTGATATAATGTCCAATACAAGCTACTGTTTGTCCTGGACCTGCTGAACCATTAGATGATACCAATAACCTTCTGTACTGTGCTACTTGGCAGAGTACAAGTGCAATTAGTTGGCTGTCATCTGCTGAACCATTGTCTAGAACCGATAGCTTTGCCACCTTTACTGATTAGTGCAAGTGTTCCACCAGACCACAAATGAAGCAATTGTTTCACTTCTCCCATCCAGAGTAACATATAGGCATAAGTCACCTATATGACCTATAAGCATCACATGAGCAGATGTGGATAGACTTGCTCTTTCACTGGAAGTTTCCATTGTTGTTGCATCACAGTACCAGGATATGTGTGAAAATGTTTAACTCTTAGGATGGTTCTGGCCCGATATGGTGGAGATAAGTGAGGTGCACAGCGTGGTCCCAAGTAAATAGACA
>NW_013669212.1:91499-94183 GCF_000517525.1 Limulus polyphemus
TATAGCAAATATAGCTGTTGCTGCAAGATTTTCCCTTCTGATAACTGGCTCAGAGCTACTACTTCTTATTGGGCCATAGAAGAGACTGCTTCTGTTAAGGTGAGTATGTTGATAAGGCCCAGCTGGCTCTTCGTGGCTTTATTGAGAAGTCTCTTGAATAGCTTATTCACAAGGATATCCTCTTGATTTGTTAGTGCCGTTACAATCATTACAGATGATCCAAATAAGTGACCAGAACATCAGTTCTGGGGGACTCTTTTAAACCTTAAACTTAGCTCTGTAGATCTCGTGATTTTTAAAAGGGTCAGATCAGCAACACAATCTTTATCCCATTCCTCCTGTTGCAAATTGTTCTGGTTTTTAATGTAGCTAGGGCTAAACCATCTAAACTCAAGATCATACATCAGTGTGTAATATGTTTTACCTCTACCACAGAAACCTGCAGTGCAAGCCACAGCCTCTCCTGAGCAGGTTGTCAAATGGTGGTTAACGCTTGTCTGAGATGCTGCTGATGTAACAGGTATGTAGTGGTAGATGCACCCAGGGACCCTACATTCATTATACATTACTTTACGACCCCAGGATTCACCACAAGCCATCATTGACATTGCAGGATACTTTCTGACTTGAAGCATCTCACTACTGCCCATAGTTTAGGGTCTTTGGAAGCAGCTTTGACTAACAGAAGTAATAAAACAGCAGCATTTCCAGTTATTCTTGGCTGGTCTTGGGGGCTCTTGACCAGAACTAGAGCTGTGGTACTCTAGCTGGTAACAGCTTGGAAGTCCTGTAGAGACTTTCTCAAGTGGTTTCAAACCCATCAGGTGACAGTCCACCTAGCAATCCTTAGTCATCACCACTTCCCTTGTGTTGAAATTGATAATAATGGAAAATGTTTGATTTATTAGTCTGGGTACACCTAACATTAGCTAATCATTCTGAGTATGTGTTTGTAGGCCGATCGATGTCAGTTTCTTACACAGCATTGACAAATTTCCTAAGTCCAGGAAAGGACATCTTCTGGAGTTGACACATGTCTCATATAACCATCTCTCTCTCTAACAGAAATCTCTCCCTCCAACGCGAGAGTACTTCTATATTGAGAGTATGTCATTCTTTAAATCAGAAGCATTATTTTAGACTCGTTTGCATTTAAGAGATCAAGTAAAATCCAATATGCATATTAGTAAAATCAGTAAACTCTGCAATACGTTTTGTAGTCACATTGCCATAATGTCGCCTTCCTCTCTACTTTGTGGCATTTTCAAGTGAAACTACTACTTGCAGGAGTAATGGATAAGTCTACTTTATAACTATATAACTAGATATGTCCATAATATTTACTGAATAAATATGAATTTAGCTAAATGACTGAATTTTAAGGTATTACAATAAACAGATTGTGTATGTGATGTAAATTGAAACAACCTTTATTTATACACAAAGCAGAAAAATCACAGTGTGCATCCGTAAGTTAACCAACAGCTCGCTTCCCACAAGATGTTTTTCCACTGACATATTCACTTTGATCACCAAGTAGAATTGATGAATCCAATGCCCCATACAAAACAGGAAACATCATATTTACCCCCAAGTAGCAGTGACAGCATTAAGCTAGGCGAAGTATGCGACTAGCTAGGGCACTGAGTAATAAGGGGCCCCACCCAACATGTATCATTGCGACAATGCAAGCTCAACTTGATGGAAGAAACGAAAATATAGAAAATTACACAAATTGTTTCCACGAATCAGAACTCATTTTACTCACTTTGACAGCGTAGTACGTATTATCTGTTATGCTGGAAGTGTGGTGAAATTGATGATGCTATGTCGTGATCTGTGTCAGAGCTGTCAATGTGAGATTGATATTTAAGGTAAATTGTTATTGTCGTTGTTTAAGACTTACACTCACATCTTTTAATGTTCCTTTCTGTAGCTAGAGATTTAACTTGTGTTGCCTATACCAAGAGCTAGTTATTCCTTTCAAACTAGAGTTAATTCTCCTATAAAGAACACCCAGAATAACCGGGTTTGGATCAGTGCTTATGAGTGCAAAGGCCTTAGCAGAGAAATTAGATATTCCTGCACAGTTGAAAAAGAAATGACAGCAAAGGAAGAAGATGTTCAGCTATGAAGAAGAAAATGAACCTAATTTTTGTGCCGAAGATCATTTTAAAATAAACTATTTTCTCACATGGTTGTTCTTTGAAGAAATGCTTTGAAGGGCTTGAAAAACATCCCCAGGATTTTGTCTTCCTCTACATTTCATTGTTATATCATATGTCTTAATCTGACCTTATGAAACGCTGTAATGACCTTCAACTGTTATCGACTGACAAAGACTCCAAAAATATTGATGGTGTTGAACTGTGTGAAGAGTTAGCATTTCTGTGCTGTGTTATTCTTGATTATGCTAATGCTGCCATCACCATCCCTAATTTAGCAGTGAAAGACTAGCGGGGAGGCAGCTAGTCATCATCATCCACCAACAACTCTTGGGCTACTCTTTTACCGACGAATACTAAGAATGACGGTCACATTATAACGCCTCCACAAATGAAAGGGCGAGCGAATCAAGCACACTAACCACCTGGCTATGCCGGACCATTGAGAGTGAATTGCCTTACGTATACTCCAACAATACATAGCTCTTGCATTGTTTTAACCATACTGTTGCGTCAGCG
>NW_013669212.1:95123-115236 GCF_000517525.1 Limulus polyphemus
TGAAGTGGAACCAAATATAGATATCAAGGCAGAACAGGAGAAAGACTATGAAGCTATCTTATGATAAGAGATCTACTGAAGTCCGCTTTGTACCAGGAGACAAGGTATGGTTGTATAATCCCACGAAGACCAAAGGGAAGTATCCTAAGTGTTTTCTCCATGGGAAGGCCCATATGACATAGTGGATCGTCTCTCAGACGTGACTTTCCAGGTAAAATGTGGTCGGCGAGGTAAGCCAAAAGTGGTGCATGCCAACAGGCTTTGGCGTTATCACAGTCCAGGACATTTCAGTTGGGACGAAGTGAACAACAGAACAAATGACGCTGCTGAAGACGTGCCACCTGCAGAAGCCACCGTCGAAGAAGAAACTCTACTTAGTTTTGAGAAGGGAAACGGTGAAGCTCTTGATGAAGTTACTACCACTGATGTGACTGTTACTGACGATAGGACATTTCCTGAAGAAGCAGATGAACTCCGTTTGAAGCAGAAGCCAACCAGACGGAGACGAGTACGAAGAAGATACGTCCCGTAAAATTAAGAGACTTTGTTGAATTGTGATTTTGTATTTGTAATTCTGTACATTTAATTAAGTTATTGTTAATTGTTATTGGTTTATTGTAAGTGGCTATTGTTCGGGACAAACAATACTAAGGAGGGAGCAGTGTTGCGTCAGCGAGGTCACGTGACTAGTATCACGCCACTTCTTTCTCGAACCTTCGTGAATTATCGGGAGATTACTAGATTGGGGTAGCCTGGTATATATAAGATGGTCACAACGTGACGGGACAATGTGTAGGTAGTGAGTAATTGAACTGCAGTCAGAGAGTGTGCAATTGAACTCGAGCACGTGAGACGTTCGTTGAGAATTATAGCGCGACTTTTGAAATTAAGTGTATCGTAAAGTTGTATTCGGAGAGAATAAACCAGTTTTATTTAAGAAAGGACTTGTGTCGCTAAAGTGTAGTCGGAAAGAATTTACGGAAAATTAACTAACGACTGGAGGCGTAACAATACCAATAACTGTTACAGCTACAAAACAAAGTTTTTCATGATTAAAACTAGTGAAGACATACCTACACTTTACTATGACACAAGAGAGGCTTAGTACATTGGCTGTCCTCTCCATTTAACAAGACACTATCTGTTGACTTCCAAGAACTTATTACTGAATTTATGCTTTCAATTTGCTCATGATATGGAAATTGAATTTTAGATATGTACGTTATATATGTTACATTCATCATGTGTTCATTCATTACCTGGAATATCTATAATGCTTTCAGATTTAATGTATGGTATTTCTTTTGTAAAATAAATGTTACTCTATAATTATGTGTTTATGTGTATGTTTAGTTCCTACAGGAGGTCATATAATGGGTCTTCACCTAGGCCCCCAGATGACCTAAGGTCGCCACTGTTAATTAAGGGGGTCACTGGTGGAAGGCAACAGGAGCAGATATCTAATCAAATTCAGGAGTCCCATATGACAGTTTCTGTAAGACACTTCTAGTCAGACTGTATAAATACATATACACAAATTACACTATAGTGTAGGGCTCCCAATTAAATTTTGGGGCCTACACTAGGTCAGCCGTCTTTGCCCTCCCCTCCAAACCATTTGTGAAATGGCATTCTTGCCCATAATAATTAACACTATCTATGTCGTTGGTCGTTCTCACACATTATAGTTAAGGGTGTAACTCATAGATATTGGTGGTCGTTTCTGTCGTTGTCCTGTTTTGCATAATGTGCAAAGGTGCATAAATATTTCCACGGGCAGAGTAGGTAATCTACCAGAGAACAACAAAGAATTGTTTGTTTGTTTCTTTTTGAATTTCGCGCAAAACTACACTAGGGCTATCTGCGCTAGCCGTCCCTAATTTTGCAGTATAAGACTAGAGGGAAGGCAGCTAGTCATCACCACCCACTGCCAACTCTTGGGCTACTCTTTTACCAACGAATAGTGGGATTGACCGTCACATTATAACGCCCCCCCACGGCTGAAAGGGCGAGCATGTTTGGTGGGACGGAGATTCGAACTCGCGACCCTAACATTGCGAGTCGAGTGCTCTAACCACCTGGCCGAACAACTAAGAAACAAAAGTAACTAAAATTAAACAACTAAACAGTTTTCTACACCACGTGTCTATGCGAAAACTATATACAATCGGACTACACAGACATTTTTTTAAAGTTCTTTTATTAATAACAGAAGATAGAAAATATGTTGTATGCATATATAATAAGTACACAGTTACAATAAACCAAGGTACACTTTGGGTCTATCAAATGTAATATATATGTAGGTAGTATGCTTTGACAAAAAATTAATGATTATTATTAGATTAAGAGTAAATATTGTAAGAAGTGTTTTGCTATAAGATAAACGATAGAATTTTGTCTACTTTTGTGGTTAAAGATCATAATCAAAGAAATATACAGTGTGTACTTTCGCAATGTAGAAAATGGAGAATTACATCACTTCAAATTTAATTAAAGGTGTGTACATTATAGCCATTAAAATATCAGTTTCGGAGATATATTTGTGCTCAATACTGTGCTAAATTATTTACACAAAAGAATAAATGTGCTACGCTGCAGTTTTACTTTTTAAATATTTAATAGCATATTACTCTCATAAAATTGAAGAGCAACGAGCAGCAGGTGTAAAATCGCTAATATTACGTGATGAGGAGGGGTATGACTATTCATAATACTATAGTTTGTTAGTGACGAAAAATTACAACTATGCCTTTAATTTTAAACAATGTCTTCAGTTTATAAGCAATAATAAATATTCTGAGAAGTTTAACTTGTAAATGTATTCGCTTTATGAAAATTGGAAAGGGCTTGTTTTGGTGCTATGAACGTTATGTTATTAGGTACCTCTTACTCTTATACGACAACTAACACTAGTAACAGTAACACTAGTCTAGACTAGTTCAGTAGTTGTACTGTACTACGAAAATTATATACTGTGATAAAACCCTAATGACTGATACTTAAACTTTTTTTTGGGGGGGGATAGCAATGAAAGTAAAACATACTTTAATGTATGTGCAACGTGAGACTATTTTATCCTTCAATTTTCAACATTGTCCTTGGAAGTTGTACAAACCAAAACCCACCTTTGAGTTTGACACGAAGTTTCAGGAAAGTAAGATTTAAACCCACGCTTTAATAATATATAGGCCTTATATTTCAGGAAATAATTAATTCGTCTCTTAAGTTTCTATAAAGTACTGGTCTTCACTACTGTTTATAGCAATTCCTTCCACAAATCAATTACTTTTTTTTAACTTTAGAACTAAAAGAATAAAACTAAACTGGAACCTAGCAGAGACATTCTCACTATCAGTCTATCTGATAATCTTGTAAACAGAAGATACATCTTACACTTCTTTCCTGAAGAGGAAGTATATTAAGGGATCTTGACCCTTCCATCCCAGGATTCACTCTAGTAGTTTTCCTATTGACCCTCTCCATTACAGAAGATTAAAAAATGGCCAATCTTACTTTTGAAGGGAGATGATAAAAATTGTACCAGTAATTATAGGTCTATTAGTCTTGCATCAGTTGTTGGAAAATGTTTTTAAAAGTTTAGTAAAGATTATTTTGCAAAATCATTTACCAAAGTGTAAAATTTGGTTGGATAGACAGCATGGTTTCATTAGAGTGAAATCTTGCTTTACTAATTTTTTGGTATTCGTATTAAGAGGTTACTGCTTATATAGATAAGGATGTGGGTGTAGATTTGATATCTGCATTTTGCAGGAAGCATTTGGCAAAGTACAACAAAAAAGGCTTCTTAAAGAAGTTATATCTGTAGATTTGGGGAATAGTTGGGTTCATTGCAAATAAAACTGGCTGAATGGAAGAAAGAAGAGGGTTATCTTAAATGGAGTTCAGTCCAACTGGATTAATGTTACAAGTGGGGTACCACAGACCCTAGTGTTAACCCATTCACTGCAGCTGGGAAATGTCTCAGCTGCAATGAAAGGGTTAAGACCCTTGCTCTTCCTGATTTACATCAATGGCATAGATGAAGGAATGGTAAATAAATCATTCAATTTGTTGATAATGATAGAGTTTTGGGTGTTGCTGGTTCTGAGGAGGATACTGCTGCTTTACAAAAAAAAAATTGGAGAGTTGGGTGATTAATGGCAGATGGCTGTTAATTATGAATTAAACAAATAAATGGCAGATGGCTGTTAAGTATATAATATTCAAGTTAATGCATGTGGGATATCACAGTTTGAATTATGAGTATAATTTTGATGGAAATAATTTTAATAGTGTTATGGAAGAAAAGGATCTTGATGTTATTATTAATCAGTCTCTTTAGCCATCCAGGCAATGTGCTGTTCCTAAAATTTTAAGCTGTATCTACAGAAATATCGAGAACAAGTCTGAAGAGCTAATAATGTCATTGGTTAGGCCACATTTGGAGTACTGTGTTCATTCTTAGGCTTCTTACCCTAGAAAGGACATTGAATTGTTGCAGAAGGTACAGCAGAAGGCTACTAGGATGATTTCTGGGATGGAAAAGTTATCATATGAGGATAGTTTAAAATCTCTGGTTGTTAACAGAATTGATAGTGTTGATGCATCACCATTTTGTGTATTTAATGTGAGAATGATAAGTCTAGGACTGTATTGTCAACAAATACGAATTGACAGAATAGTCATCATTTTCAGCTAATAGTAATACAGCTTTATTTGGTAGATGCAGTTGATTTCAGGGAGTTAAGGGAAAGCTTGATATATACTTAAATGGCAAAGGCTGGCTTTCAGTGTTTTATTTTTACTTCATAATTTAGTTTAGTATAGTGAATGGGATGGCTTCAATGGATCAGTAGATCCCTCATTGTACTTATGTCAGTATTCTTAGGTAATGATACCAAAACTGTACACAGTATTCAAAGTGAGGCCTAACTAGTAATTTGGACAGAAGTTACCTCCTTTGACTTACATTTAATATATCTGTAAATAAACCCTAAAATTGTTCTACTACTAGCAATAAAGTACTGCTCCAATAATCATGAGTGACTTACGCATTACTATGCCAAGATCTTTTTTTATAGTCATGTTGTTTTGTGGGTTCCCATATATCTTATGATCCAAATTATGATAACCCAAATGCATTAACTTGCACATACTATAATTAAAAGTCATTTGCCTTGAATTTGTCCCACTTAATTGATCAAAGTCATTCTGTAATGCCTCGTTCTTAGTAAAGCTGAAATGAGGTTAATGTTATCCCCAAACTTTATTAATTGTACCTCTATAACAGACTAAACAAAACACTGCTAAAACCAGGGTCAGACCGAAACAGTTTATTAAAATATATCAGAAATCCAAAGAGAAACTTTCAAACACCAAGAATACAAATTTTATAACTTTTAAAACCTGTGCGTGGCTAGGACTACATATAGACATTAATAAGTAATATAACATAAATCTTAATGTGATTAATTTCATTAAGTATCAAAAAAAGTACACAGTGTTTCAAAATTAAACTATATCGTGTGAACTAACTCATTTTCAAGATCAAGGAAGGCTTTTGATATAGTGATTAGACCCTGATGTTGTATCTCGTACAACTGACTATTACCATGAGCCTACAAAATCTTTCACATTAATATCTGTATGTCACTACAAGGAGAATCTTGTGTCAGTTTCATAATACATATATATGGAAAATATGTGCTCTAGACACAAGATGATTTAGCACTTTTAACTCAAAATTCATAGTTGAACTAAACAATAAAGTTCTTTTTGTGTCAGACATTATTTTTGCTGTACTGTTTTGATAAGCTCTTGATGTCAGCTTTATATATTTGTATATAGCATATCTCAAATTAAAAATTAATTTCAAAAATGCTCCTAAAATGATTACCTTTTAATAAAATATTTTAAGAAATCTTAGGTTTAAGTTATTTTAAAAATAACCCTGTCTCTCAAACTCAGTGTGAGCTTTTATGTTTCAAAATGGGGACATGAGCCCTTCTGGGTTAAAAATAGCAGTAATATAAGCAATTCTCAGATACCTCTCCACTTTCTATTATCATTGTTATTCTTTATCTGATCATGGTGTTTTTTATATTCGAAGGTATATTGGTGTATGAAATCCATATAAATTAATTATTTGTTAGCAAGGAGGTTTCAAATTACCTTGCAAATTTAATTTTTTCTGACACAATTCTAATACGTCATTGTGTCAGTCTAACAAATAGCAGTATAGGTGTAATAAAACAATTTGTAATTACTAGCAAAGTTAAAGAAAACTACATACATACACTACAGACTAGTTCTTTCTCACCTACTCTTGAGAAAAGTAAAAATTGAAACCCACCCAACTTTTTCAAAAAATCATCAACTCATTTCATAAACTCTTATAAAGTGCTGGTCTCCACTGCTGCCATTAAACTCTTATAAATTGCTGGTCTCCACTGCTGCCAATCAAAATATTTCTAAAGCGCTGGTCTCCACTGCTGCCAATTAAATTCTTATAAAGTGCTGGTCTACACTGCTGCCAATCAAACTTTTCTAAAGTGCTGGCCTCCACTGCTGCCAATCAAACTTTTCTAAAGTGCTGGTCTCCACTGCTGCCAATTAAATTCTTATAAATTGCTGGTCTCCACTGCTGCCAATTAAACTTTTCTAAAGTACTGGTCTCCACTGCTGTCAACTAAACTCTTCTAAAGTGCTGGTCTCCACTGCTGCCAATTAAACTTTTCTAAAGTGCTGGTCTCCACTGCTGCCAATTAAATTCTTATAAATTGCTGGTCTCCACTGCTGTCAATTAAACTCTTATAAATTGCTGGTCTCCACTGCTGCCAATCAAACTTTTCTAAAGTGCTGGTCTCCACTGCTGCCAATTAAATTCTTATAAATTGCTGGTCTCCACTGCTGCCAATTAAATTTTTATAAATTGCTGGTCTCCACTGCTGTCAGTTAAACTTTTCTAAAGTGCTGGTCTTCACTGCTGCCAATTAAACTCTTATAAATTGCTGATCTCCACTGCTGCCAATTAAACTCTTATAAAGTGCTGGTCTCCACTGCTGCCAATTAAACTCTTCTAAAGTGCTATTCTCCACTGCTGCCAGTTAAATTTTTATAAATTGCTGGTCTCCACTGCTGTCAATTAAACTCTTATAAATTGCTGATCTCCACTGCTGCCAATTAAACTTTTCTAAAGTGCTGGTCTCCACTGCTGCCAATTAAACTCTTCTAAAGTGCTAGTCTCCACTGCTGCCAATTAAATTTTTATAAATTGCTGGTCTCCACTGCTGTCAGTTAAACTTTTCTAAAGTGCTGGTCTTCACTGCTGCCAATTAAACTCTTATAAATTGCTGATCTCCACTGCTGCCAATTAAACTCTTATACATTGCTGGTCTCCACTGCTGCCAATTAAATTTTATAAATTGCTGGTTTCCACTGCTGCCAATTAAATTTTTATAAATTGCTGGTCTCCACTGCTGCCAATTAAATTCTTATAAATTGCTGGTCTCCACTGCTGTCAATTAAACTTTTCTAAAGTACTGGTCTCCACTGCTGCCAATTAAACTCTTATACATTGCTGGTCTCCACTGCTGCCAATTAAATTTTTATAAATTGCTGGTCTCCACTGCTGTCAATTAAACTTTTTTAAAATGCTGGTCTCCACTGCTGCCAATTAAACTTTTGTAAAGTGCTGGTCTCCACTGCTGCCAATTAAACTCTTATAAATTGCTGGTCTCCACTGCTGCCAATTAAACTTTTGTAAAGTGCTGGTCTCCACTGACATTAATGGAAACTTGTTCTATAAGTCAGTTCCCCAGATAATCTTGTAAGCTTTACCCATTTTTTCTCAAGAGAAAATAAATAGGTATTTAAACCTTTCTTTGTGAGATAATCTTGGAAATCATAGTAGTCCTTTTCAAAAAGTCATTATTTTTTGTTAGATAAGGAGATCAAAACTTTTAAAGTATTCCAAATGAGGATTAACTAATGATTTCTGTAGAAAGGTAAGTATCTAATCTGACCTAAATTCAGTATTTTCAACAGAATACTTAGGGTCAAGAATATTGATAATATCTTTCCTTGTAAGAAAAGAGGAGAGAACATTAAAAAAATATAGTATATGATAGTTTTAAACAAGCACCTTGCCATAAACATGAGTTTCTGCTAGTTTTTTTTAGGTTACAATGAACATTTTTGCTTTTAAAATACTTTTAAGAGAGATCACGCTGTTTTGTTAGCACTTAATCATAGTTAAATTACTAAAAGTTTAAAAAATGTTAATGAATTCATGTGAAAATGGCACTATTTCTTCTTGGGAGAAAAAATACAGCAGAATTGTTTGGTTTTAAATATTTTTTTTTTCACAGTTCACATTGCTGGTACTAATTTGACCAATACCATTATTACTAGACATATTCTAAATATGTGAGAAAGAGTGACTGAAAGCATAAAAATTAACAGTAAGGATTTCCTTAATCATATTTCAGGGTAAATAAAACATTAGGAACAGAGAATACCTTTTACAAGCTGTTGAAACATGATTGTTACAAATGGATTATATAAATAATGTTCCAATCATTAATGTGTTTATTGTATCCCGGCCACCCTGAAGAGCTTTGTATTGAGTGAAATGTATTGTTGACAATGGATATGACAAATATAGTGTGGTTGAAGTACCACTATTAGAACTATTATAATTCTAGATAAAAAATGTAGTCTTCAAAAATATAATAGGCTTAACACGAATGTATTTATATTTAATCACTTTATATTTTTACTAATGATTTAAGTAATAATCCTTATTCTGAAAAGATGTTAATGGAAACAAGATGATCACATTAGTTTTAGGCATTTTTTACAAAGCTTCTGGTCCACATAATATTTACCCAAACATTTTGGAGTAAGTTGAGGATTGGATATGTGAGCCACTTGCTGCTATTTTTTGTATGTTTTTTAATAATGGGTAGGTTTATTAAAGGACTGGAAGTTGAATCACGCTATTCCTGTTTTCAAGGGAGGTGATAAAAATTGTCCAGATAATTATAAGCTTGTTAGCCTTACATAAATGGTGGAAAAAATGTTTTAAAGTCTGATAAAAGAGGCTTTGCAAAGTCATTTACTAAAGTTTGTTAGATAGTAAGTATGATTTAATTATGGTAAATTCTTGCCTTACTGATCTTTTGACATTGTTATATGAGGATACTACTTACCTAGATGAGGTTGTGGACGGGCTGTATATGTAGTATTATTTTCAGAAAGCACTTTATAAGGTATCACATAAAGGTTGTGTCAGAAATGTGTTCTATACTGTAAATGAGTTGGCTCATTGGATATAAAAGTGGCTGGAAGAAAGCAGAGGGTTGATATAAACAGAGTTCAGTCAGAGCAGATTAATGTCACAAGTAGGGTATCTAAGGGCTTAATGTTAGAACTTTTGCTGTTTTTGACTTGCATTGATAACATAGATAAAGGAAAGGTAAATAGATTACATACATTTGAGGCAGTATTAAGATACTGTTGCTGTATTTGAAGAGGATGCTGCTGCTGTACAAAAGGATTTGGATCATTTGGTGAGCTGAGTGAATATATGGCAGATAGCTTTTAGTTATTATAAATTCAAGAAAATTGTGCATTATCATAATTTGAATTATAAGCATAATTTTCATGGAAATAACCTTAACTTTATGGAAGAAAAAAATCTTGGTTTAATAGTTGATCTGTCTTTTAAGCCATCCAAGCAGTGTGCTGTTGCTAGTTGTAGGGCAAATAGAATTTTAGGTTGTAGCTACAGAAATCTTGAATACAAGTCTAAAGAGGTTGTAATTTCATTTTATACAAAATTGGTTAGGTCACATTTGGAGTGCTTTGTTCAGTCTTGGGCTCATTGCCTTATTGTCATTGGACTGTTAGAAAGGGTTCAAAAGTAGGCTACTAGGATGGTATCTGGAATGAAAAGGTTATCATACTAGGATAGGTTAAGATTTCTGGAATTGTTTTCTCATGTTAAGGAAAATAATAGTATTGTATCTTTTTTTTTGTACTTTATGGTGAGAATGGTAGGACAAGTGGACACAAATATAATTTTGGCATGGTAGAAGCTATCTGCAGCTAAGACTGTTTTTTTCTTCCAGAAAGGATTGTTATCCTTCTTTATGGATGCAGTAAGTATAAGGAAAGGCTTGATATTTGAATGATAACATCTGGCTCTGAGGATTTTTTTTAATAGTTTTGTTTAGGGGATGGGACAGCCTAAATGGTTTAATTAAATGATTAGTTAGTTCTCTAACATTTTGGTAGCTAGAGGATATGATAAAAAAGCTCAAAAGTGGATAAAAAATTGGCTTCGTAGAAACCCAGAAGTGGTCATAAATGGATATTGAGTTATTGAGAGGGCTTTTTCTTGTGATCTTTCAGTTAATTTTTCATCCCAATAACTTGCTTGTGATAAATTTGTCTAAGATTCTTGAAAGTGGAAATAGATTCTGTTGAGAATGTTTCTCTTCAAAACATAATTGACCACTCAAACAGATGACTCAAAAGAAGACTATTTTATACATTAAAAATTGTCACTTAAGTTGTTTAAGTCAGCTATGTAAGTTCATCTCAATACTTTTTCACCATGGAAATATTTTCTGAAGTGAGAGAAACTAACTTACTTTTTAATTCAGAGCTCCTATAGATAGAGCCAAGAATCAGATTTTCTTGTTTGACCAGAACTAAACATTTAGCAAAGGTCTGTCAAATTTTATTAACAATCGCACCTAAATCCTTTTTTTTTTCATGCATCAGTACACTTCTATCTCTGACATACACACACGTCCTTTTCAAGTTTGTATATTCAAAGTGAATAACATTATACATCTCAGTATTAAAACCCATTTCAATGTTCTATCATGTAGACTTGTTCTGTAGAGCTGTTCCGTCATGTAGACTTATTCTGTAGAGCTGTTCCGTCATGTAGATTTATTCTGTAGAGCTGTTCCGTCATGTAGACTTATTCTGTAGAGCTGTTCCGTCATGTAGACTTATTCTTTACAGCTGTTCCGTCATGTAGACTTATTCTTTACAGCTGTTCCGTCATGTAGACTTATTCTTTACAGCTGTTCTATCATGTAGACTTATTCTTTAGACCTAGTCTAGCATCTAGACTTAGTCTGTAAAGCTGGACATGCTTTTAGACTTATTCTTTAGACCTAGTCTAGCATCTAGACTTATTTTTTAGACCTAGTCTAGCATCAGAACTTGTTCTTTAGACCTAGTCTAGCATCAGAACTTGTTCTTTAGACCTAGTCTAGCATCTAGACTTATTCTTTAGACCTAGTCTAGCATCAGAACTTGTTCTTTAGACCTAGTCTAGCATCTAGACTTATTCTTTAGACCTAGTCTAGCATCAGAACTTGTTCTTTAGACCTAGTCTAGCATCTAGACTTGTTCTGTAAAGTACTTCTTGCATCTGGTTATTTAGAAGAGATAATCTTCTGTAGAGCTTGTTTTGTATATAAATCTCTACTGTAAAGCTTTACTGTCATCTAGACTTATTCTATAATGCTGTCATTGCATCTAGACTTGTTCTGTAGAGCTGATATAACATATAGACTTCTTCTAGCATCTAGACTTCTTCTGTAGAGCTGATATAACATACAGACTTGTTCTGTAGTGCTATTACTGTATCTACACTTATTCTTTAGAGCTGGTCTAGCATATATACTTGTTCTATAGTGCTGTTGTTACATCATGACTTGTCCTGTAGAGCAGGTGTAGTATCCTGTCCTATTCTGTAGAACAGATATTTCATCTGTACTTATTCTGTACAGTTGATCTTCTGTTCATTTTTTTAAATTCCTTCTCCATTTATCTTTTGATTCAAGAGCAACTAATCTTCTTTCTCAGAAGTCTTTGGTTTGATTTCAATAAATCAGATAAATGTATGTATTGCAGCTAGGGATTAAAACATGAAACAAAGGTGTCCATGGTATTGAAAATTTTTATACTTCATTTATCTATGTCATCAGTAAAAACACATTCCTTTATCTTAATTTTAATTTGATAAGATTGTTTTCATCTTCACCAATATGCCATTTTGACACACTGTTTTAATATGTATATTTTATAGTTTTGAGAACTATTGATTTATTGTGTCATTTTTTACAGGATAAGAAGAATATATGAAAGACAACAATGTGTCCTTGTAATGAAGTCAATTTGTTATACCAAGAAGAATGTAATGAAGTAGTCTAATAGAAAGTTTTATTTACTAACGATCTTAGTCATATATACAGAAAAAGAACGTACTACTCATAATATTGAAGTTAAGTTTGTAAAAATGTAATTGCCAGTTTATGTTGACTTATGGATACATTTGTTAATTCTTGTACATGTGAATTTAATGCAACCAATTAAGGTTCATCAGGGTTTAGTTCTTTAGAATATATGAGCATAGTGTTTAATTTCACTAATTTTCCAGTAAAAAGTAATAATTAAAAATGTATACGTGAAGCCAGTAAAGCATGACTTGAAAAAATCCATTCATGATGGAAAATGATAGAGCTACAAATACAGAAAAACAGTAGGAAATGTCTGCTTTTTTAATTAGTGTGTTATACCAAAAAAGTCATTTTAAGAAATAAGAAGGATTTATTGTTCAAATACTGTTACACTTACATTATTATCTGAATATTTCAAAGAAAACAAAGTGGGTCAAAAAACAGTTCCACATAATATTGGTATTCAGTAAGTATTGACAGTGAGTTAAAAGGTCCTTCATATAAAACTCCACTTTCAATAGAGTTGCAGTGGAATATAGATACCTCTTGTTAACAAGAATTGCTAGTAGTAGTTAATACAGGAAATTTCCTGTGTCCTAAAAGAAAATACAAAATAACCTTTTATTTACTGAATAAAGACTCTGAGAACCATAAACATTTCATGATGTATTATGATTCAGAAAAAACAGAAATTGAAGAAATGTCAGCTAAGTTTGAGTCATATGAAAAGAAAGTTTCCACACCAAATCCTGCCCTTAAAAGAGTAAGCCTAGATTGTGAAGCAGTATCCATTTTAAAAGTTTCAGATAATTTTGAAGAAGAAAAAAAACCTTCAATTTTAAAAAAAAAGGAAGCACGAAGGACAAAGAAAGATCTCATCATTCAACAGAATTACAATCTATATTGAAAAAGCCTGCTGTGAGAAGAATTAAGACTCAGAATAGCAGTCTAGACTTTTACCCTATTTTAAAATGTAAGAGTCTTGATGATAGCACTCAGTTACACATGATTGAGCTTAAACCCATTTTGAAAAAGCGAAATAGTGCAGAGGAACTTAAAGGTGAGGTTGTTGGAGAACAACGCCCCATCATGAAAAAAAAGTCTCTCTTAGGAGATGATGTAGAGGAAAAACCAAAGTCCATCCTAAAGAATCGGGTAAGAAGTCAAGAGGAAAGTGATATTAAAACAGATATAGTTAGAGTTACAAGGCCTAGATCTGATTCTGAACCAGGAATAAGATCAATACTGAAGAAATCAACTTTTGAAGATGAACCTGTTAAACCTCTGTCAATTCTTAGACCCCATTTTCCTGATTCTTCAGCACTGAAAACATCATTTGATAATCTTTTTGTGGAAAATAAACTTCCATCAATTTTAAAAAATCCTTTGCCATTGTGTCATCAAGAAGATGATGAAAAGTTGCTTTCTAAGAAAGATCACCTTCAGAATACTGGTTTAAATATTTTCGGTGATGTTGAACACCCTCAGTCCATTTTAAAGCACAGGAACTTTTCTCAAGGTGATGTCACTCAAACACAACCTGTACTAAAGAAAAACTCAAAAGATTATTCATTATCGGTTGTTAATCAGAACATCGGACTAAAATCATTCATGAGAACAAGAAGAAAAAGTGATTCTCCAGAATCAGATATGATACTAGCAAGTAGTGTTGTAATTATTTCTTCTGACAAACAATGCTCCAATGAAAGTAGTACATCTGAAGCAGAAAGAACAAAATGTTTACAAACTGAACAACGTGTTATTAAATCAACATTGTCACATACTGATAGTGCAGTGCAAACAACAGAAAGTGGACTTGGATGAGTTAATTCTTCTGTTTCAGGGATAACAGTCATGTAACTAATCTAATAACCATGTGTAATTTCAATTCTTACATATAACTGTACATTCTTTATTGCAAGATAATTATCCAACAGGATAAAGTGAATGCATACATTCTTCAAAAACATATCAGTGCTAAGATAGAGTAGGGAAATATAGACTTTGTTATCTTTAAGCAGTTTATTATTTTTTTTCATACAGTATTTTTGGATACAAAAGCTACTAAAATAATGATAACCATAAAGATGTGATATTAACAAGGAAGGAAATGTGGGGCACATTTATAGAAAACCTGGTATGGAGTTTTTTGTTTTTTTCAAAAGCAGTTTGTTATTATATCTATTTTGTTATTTAGAGCTTAAAAAGTATTGGCTTTAATGATTGGTTTGTTAGTGCAATAAAAAAAATGAATTTTTGTATTTTAAGCACTGTTTATTGTTGCAATAACATATTAAGCTTTATTAACAATTGCAAGTAAACCTTGAAACAGATGAATAAAAATCCAATTTATTTATAATCTGTTTGTTGGACAAATGTATATATATATATATGTGTGTGTGTGTGTGATAGATTAATGTAAAAAAAAAAATGTGTTATTTATCAGGAATTTTAAACACATTACTCTCTCAAAATTCATAAATTCAGAGAATCACAATTTTGAACCATTTTTCATGGTTTCATGACTTTAGCTATAAAGTTGGTTATAATTTTATGTTTCATGTACTTTAGAGCAAGGTAAGGCTTTTGTTATAATCTAGGCATAAATGACCATTGAATTTTTATTTATAATTGATTACATAGGATCATCTATACTTAATTAGAAAATTATTTGCTTTAAGTTTAAGTATTGAAGTTTATCTGTTAGGCTGAAACTGTTTTACAGAATTAAAGTGTGTATTGTGAGATACTGTAGTCATGTAGTGTACTGGATATTGTCTGGCAGATTTATTCACATTTGTTTTATTAAAGGAGTTTAGTCTTTTTTTTAGGCTGTATATGTGACATGAAAGTAAATTATAACTTGTTTTATTGCAATGTAGATTCCAATCTAGAAATAATACATACACAGTCATGTTATCATTAAAACAAAAGTAATCTACATGTATATGTATTTTTTATAGAGCACAAGAAAATACATGTTAATTTCTCCATAAGATGTCACCCTCTTCTGATTATTGTGATGGTTCCATTTTACCAGTACCAGTGTGTCCTGATTATACCTTTTCATCTACATTCAGTAAACTTTGTGTATATGTTACATCACCTGAAAACCAAGTTCTATTGTCCCTTCAAGTAGCTTACCTCAAGTTCATAATGGCTGTTCTTTATCAGCTTGACTTACTGCGGTAAAATTCTCATTTGTGATAAGTACTTTATACCTTAAGATATGTTGTGCAATACCTTATGAACTCTGAACTTTCCCAGAAATATCGTATACCTATCAAACTGAGACATGTGCCTTATAGAAGGTGTCGCAAGGAAGAAAACCAGATTGGCTCACAAATACAAATAGTATGAGGCAGGCCTCGACAAATTCTGGACATCAGGTCACCATGGCGACTAAACTTTTCATCATGGTGCCTAGTATTTTCTCCCATTTTATTCGTACATAGGGTTATGCTAAATAGAACTCGAATCTAGAACAGTTCTGGACTTTTGGAAGTCTGGAACTATTTTCACGTATTTTGAGTCCTAAGTTGAACTTTGTTTCTAGGATGTTATTAGCGGATTCAACACTTCATGTTTTATCGGGAATGACGCACGGCTGTTGCACGACACATTACTAATTTCATGCCACTTTGTTTTTCTTCATCTCAGTTCAATCAATCAGTGTGTGTGTCTTTATACTTGGACGGGACCAAAGACAGTTACTTCAGGCAATACTATCAAGTTGTTGTTGATATCATGTGATCATTAGCATGCACTCGTCTCTGTAAAAGTAAATAAATAGCCCCCATTTCCTGGTACAAACAGTAGTGAAAAAAGTTAGGTTAGGCACCTGAGTTTTTGGGCTGGCTCCTAGATCTGAAAATATTTGTTGAGGCCTGGTATATGTGATAAAATTAAAGAAAAGCGTTATAAATTTGAGAAGTTTAAATTGATGGCTATGATGGGAAACATAGATGATTAAGGAAGATCAGGAGAGTTGGTCAAACTGGACATTAGATTGTCAAAAGGGTTAGCTGAAATTGTAAAAAATAACAGTAAGAATTTCATTGGATACATCAACCTCCTTAGTATTCTTATACTTGTGAATTTTTTGTCACTTTTTTTTTTTTGCAAAATTTTCAGTTCCTTTATTATGAAGTTAAATGTACAAGACATGTATATATATTAACAAAACAGGTAGAAGCCACTCATATTTATATTGCATGCACTGAAGGGATAAATACAGGGAGGGTCCAGGAAGTCTGGATTCCCTCCCCTCCCTCCTTTTTTTGGGAGAGCTTTCTCTAAAAAAATTGGGAAATTCTAAAGAACATTTGCAAAACTGACTTAGAAAAAAACCACTTCCAACCCCTTTCCAGCCAGAACCCAGCTTCCTTTTCTAAAAATTCTGTGTTCATATCTTACAGGTGCATCATACTACTTCTACGTAAGAAATAAAATGGAATTACATAAATTGCAATAATCAGCAGTTCTTTGGTGTGATAGTCCTAGAAACAGGAAAATAATTGAATATAAATTTATGTTAAATAATAAAGAAACTTTAACATTTATTTAATTGTAATCTTGCTGCAGTGATTAGATATTTGGATTTGGTGTTGTTGTACTTGAAGAAGGACAATGCACACAAGGAATCCAAGATTGCATTAAGGCCAGAGGAGGTCATAAGTGTGTGTACTGGCTCTACCCACAGTGTTTAGTGATGTCAAGTAGTAGTAGAAGCATACATCAGAAAAACTCGGACTAAACTTTGCAGAATCAGAAAGTAAAGTTTACCCCGAGACTATCCCAGGATGAACAATTTTTGTTCAGCTTACTCACCCCAAGACTGTCTCAGGGTAATTGTCAAGGAGGTTAAGAATAAGCAAAATGTTAGGCTGGGAGTAGGATCTTTAGGGAATTTTAAATGAGGGCTAATTTCTGATGATGGTTAATCAAATTCTACTTTTTCTAATGTTTTACTAATGAAGATTTAAGTAGAATTCCTCATTTTGAATAGTTGATAGATGGAAACAAGATGATCACATTAATTCTGAGCTTGTGAAGAAAATACTTTGAAGTTTAAATAATTATAAAGCTCCTGGGCCAGATAATATTTCCCCAAGAGTTTGAAAGAGGTTAAGGATTGGATATGTTCTTGTAAGTCCTTGAATAACATCCAGGTATTGAGGGATTGGAAATTGGCCAATGCTACAACCTCTTTCGGGGGGGGGGGGCATAAAAACTGTCCATCCATTAAATTATAGGCCTTTTAGTCTTACATCAGTGGTAGTAAAAGGGGAACCAAATATAGTGTTTGGCATCGTAGAAGTAATCTTCAGTTAAAACAGCTTTAACTTTTCTAACAGGATCGCTAGCCATCATAAAGGATGTCTTGAGATATGATGGATGCAGTACATTTAAGAAAGTTTAAGAGAAGGCTTGATAAATGTTTAATTGTAAGGGATGGCTTTGAGTTTTGTATTTTATTTAGTTTAATTTATTGGATGTCACATCTTCAATGAATCAACAGGAGGCACTTTATTATCCTAAAATGTTATACAGGTTGAGAGCCACCTAGTTGTAGAACCTACATATTTCTATGCACCAGAAGGACATACAGGATGAAATTTGTAGAAAAAAATATTATACACCAAAGAAACCAGTAGTAATAGTGCTACTGTTTTTAGGACATTTGGAACATTGAAAAAAATAAAGCTGTAACAACAGGTACACCTTTTTAATAGGCTGAATTCAAATGTACTTTTAGGTCCACTGTTAGAAAAATCTTTTTTCATTTCAAGGGTGTAATACTTAAAAATAAGAGTTCATTTCTTAGCTTCAAATTTTTTACGTGCATATGAATACATAGGCTCTACGACCAATTGAATCTCAACTGGTATAAAGGAACATGTTACTGGGAAATTACACATACTTGTCAAGTATCACATGAAATATATTAAAATGTAATGTACCCACACCAGTGGAAATTTCACTATAATAGGATTAAGCTGATGATGAAGAGTAATTATGAATTTGGGAGAAGTCTTCGAAGAGACAATATTGTTTGAGAGATTGCTAATAGGAGACATAGTAAATGTATATCAGCTAACAGAATTCAGCAGTACTGCTCTTCTTAAAAGTGTAAATTTTGAGGTCACAATTCAATGGTCACTTGTTTGTCAAACCTCATGACTTGTTTTGGTACCCTCTCCTTTTTCTGTACTTCAGGGGGATGGAACCATATACACTGTGTAAAATTACAAAAGTAAAAGAAGTTATAGTGTTAGACAAACAGGTACATTTAGAAAGTCCCTTGTCTTGGAGTGAATCTTAAAAGTAAAAATGCACAGAAATTTATAGTACAAACGGAGTATTTCTACTCAGGCAGTATTCTGATAGAATATCAGTCATGAGTAGATGCTGTTTGTAAGTAAGCATACAGCTATCAGTTCTTTTAGATTTATCTGTAAATACATTTGAACTTTAATGTAATTTGTATGTTTAAGAAATGGACTAAAACCACTTGGTTATGCTACTATGAAACTATTGTGATAATGCTCACTTTACTTGAACAAAAACTTGTTATTACTGAATTATTTTCTTGAATAAACTTTTATTTTAAAAAAATGGGTTTTGTTTAATAACCTGATATTTTTATTGATTTTATTAACCGTTTGAGCACTTTTTTTTTGGTAGGTTTGATATACACAACACATGTGGTATAAAAACACAAAATAGGTAATTTGTCTCTCTACATTTCCAGGTATTTTTATTTTATGCTTGTAACTTATTATTAATAGTGTTCTTGAAAAATTGTAAATAATTTGGTTGTGGAGATTTTTCTTTAAACAAATGTTGAAACTGTAAAGAAATTGTCCATATGATACTATCAGTAATTTCAGGAAGTGTTTTATCTCACATCAATAAAAGGCTATCACAACACAAAAAATATGGTACAAATCTTTTATTGCCTTATAGTGATTTTGAACTTATAGCTTAAGATATTCATCATACAGCATCAGACAAAAAGAACACTATCTGTAAAACGTGTATATACCCAGTTTTACTTCTAAAACTGAAGGGTAATGGTATTCCCTGTCCATGTGCAGAGCAATTTCTAGCTAGATTTAGGTATCTGCTATTTCTTAACTAGTCAAATTGATATACATCAGATTTAGGACATACTACTAATAAAGTTAACTCATTCCTTACATTCACAACTGTTCATGGGGTTCTTGTCTAATAGAAATAAAATAGTTTAGGATAATTACTCTCTCATCGTATAATTCTGGTATTCTATTCCTAATCTCTAAAATTATTACATAGATGCAAGTTACTATGAGTACTGAATAAATTCCTGAGTTAGAAACATAGATGCAAGTTACTATGAGTACTGGATAAATTCCTGAGTTAGAATCGCACACTTGAATGGGTCCCTTTATGCATCTTAAAATTTCTTCCATCATTTCTCTCCCCCCCCCCCCAGTGGTATGTCTGCAGACTTACAATGACAGAAACCGGGTTTCAATACCCGTGACGGGCAGAGCACAGATAGCCCATTGTGTAGCTTTGTGCTTACCCGTCATTTCTAAATAAGTATGCCGATCACTTGAAACAGCGATATATGGGTTTTAACTTTCTATAATTAAAGGTGTTTAATGCTAACGGTAAGTTTACAATTCTGTATAGCTTGAACATTCTGTCTGTTGCTTTCAATGGTTTCTCCATAAACATTCTTAAAGTAAATAAAGATTCATAAATCGTCTGTCGTTGCGGTTCCAAATAAGAATTTTAAAACGCTTCCACCGGCATTTATCAAACCAAGTCTTTGAATAAATACATTTGTTAAAAAC
>NW_013669212.1:115622-116929 GCF_000517525.1 Limulus polyphemus
TGAGCCAGACTAGTTTCAGAGAATTCCACTCCTAGTCAGTGACCATGGACACTACCGCCAATGAAATATCAACAACAATATGAGCGTTATTTCATTCCGATCCCGGGAGTGACGAAAAATGGGTAAAATGAATAATAGATGGGTAAGCGTGCAAGTCGTCACAAGAGGCGGAAAATGAGATATTTGCAGATGGAGGAGACAATCGGGAGAACACTAACTAGTCTATATCATATAATGGATATTGTGTGGGAAGTGACAACAGGTATGTCGAGTATTATGAATTAGGATAGATAAATGGATGGAGAGGGGACATGACATAGAGGTTCTGTAGGTGATCAGCTGGTGCAAAAATGTTTCTCAGAGTGGGTACAGTGGTGGCGAGAACATGGGAGAGATGAGATTGTGGTCATGAAAACATTTATTAACATAACGAGTGCGAAGGTGTAATAGAATGTGTGGAAAGTTGATATGGCGATAAAGGTTCGAAGTGGGACTAGGGAGTTTGACGCCAAAGGCGAGCTGGAGGGCATGGCGCTCCAAAACCTGGAGACGAGAATAGAAGGTCGGAGAAGCAGATATCCAGGTTGTCTGTCCATAGGTTAAGCAGGATCTGATAAATGTCTTGTATGTGTATAGCAGAAGAGGAGGGTTCAGGTACCGGTGAGAGATAGGAGGAGATGAAGACGTCGAGTAACCTTAGCAGAAAGGGCAGATAGGTATGGCTTTCAAGTAAGATGCCTATCAAAGACAATGCCTAGATAGGTCACGAAGTCGGAAAGGAAGATCAGGACATTGTCAACCCAGAAATCAAATAAAGATGGGCCACGGCAAGGGCGAAACTTATGACGAGTTAGACCAAAAAGAGTAGCTCGTGTCTTAGGAACATTGAGGGATAGCTGACAGCAGTGACACCAAGACAAAAAAGAATTTACAGCAGCCTGGAGTAGCTTGTTCAGAGTTGACATCGTGGAACAATGAGCTACCAAAGCTGTGTCATCAGCATATTGAAACAACTGAAGAGGAGGCTGGGGACAAGGCATATCAGCAACATAGAGAATGTACAGAAGGGGAGACAACACAGAACCTTTTGGGACTCCAGCATGTAATGTGAAAGTGCGAGAGAGAATCCCATCAATCGATATAGCGGCACGATGCCTGTGTAAAAAAAGAGGAGATGAGACGAATATATAGGGAATAGGAAAGTGTAACATATGCAGTTTGTGGAGTAAACCTTGATGCCAAACTGAGTCAAAAGCACGCCAGAAAGCAAACAGGGGCATGCAGGAGGGTCTTTGAGTGTTGAAATG
>NW_013669212.1:117725-120707 GCF_000517525.1 Limulus polyphemus
AGCCGACACTGTGCAGCTTGTACATAATTGAATAAATAGAGTTGTTTAAACATTTGTTTAACAACAAGTAAAAGCTTGGAATGGTCTGTCCCCTGATATGTCATATGGTATTGTTACAACAGTAGAAGTCACACGACGCTGGGAGTATGCGTGCTGGAGTTTCTCAAATGATCATGAAATTGCCCAGCAGCCCTAGTGTGTTCGAGACGCCTTCTTTTTTAGTATATAAGCCTGGCAAAGAAAGCCAGTGGGGGATAGATCATTAAAGAAGCGGTAAAGTGACGGTAAATAAAGTGTATGAATCGCTGTGTTTCATAGTGTATATTATAAAAGTTATTAAGATTAAAGAGACAAGAAAACGTATTGACTGTGGAAATTCTGTGTATAACAAAGTTTCTATCTAGAAAGAATAAACTAGATTTTTTTTTTGTATCCCTGAAGTTCCTCGGGAAGAATTTATACCAGAAATTAACAAGCAAGCAAATATTCAACAAATTGGTGTCAGAGAGTGGGACTGAAAAGAAAAAAGAAGCTGGAAATGAGAAGTGGCAAATCAAACTACTGCTTAGCAGATTTGATGGCAGCAATACAAGAACAGCAAACGAAACAAGAAGAGAGACAACAGCAGTTGCAAGAAAACCTGCAACAGTGGCAGCAAAATCAGCAAAAAGAGATATTACAGCAGTTGTTGGCGGAAAAAGAAAAGAAACAACTATAAAGAGAAAATAAACAAGAAGAGAGATTACAACAGTTGTTGGAGGAAAAAGAAAATAAACAAGAAGAGAGATTAGAGCAGTGGCAAGATAACTTGCAACAGTGGCAACTCGAACAGCAAAATAAAGAAGAGAGATTACAGCAGGAGTTGGAGGAGAAAGAAAATGAACAAGAAAAGAGACTACAGCAGTGGCTGGAGGAGAAAGAAAATAAACAAGAAAAAAGTCTCCAACTGTTGAGAGAAAGCCAGAGTACACAAATGGAAAACATTAGTAAATTTCAAAGCGAATTAAATGTATTAAAGGATAATTTATTGTCTTTTACACAAGGAGAATACATTAACCATCGACTTAATCAGCCCCAGACAACGGGAAGCCCTTTCCATACCCCGCAGCTAACCCATAATGCAGACATCTTCAGTCCTGTTAGAAGTCACATCCCAGATATGAATGTCAGCAATAGGGGTGATCCAGTACGAAAAAAGCCACAGGAATTCGATGGGAAGGCACCGGGGGAAGCATACAGAGCACAATTTGAGCTCCTGGCAGAGATGAATGGATGGACAGAGGAGCAGAAAGCAGTATATCTGGCAACGAGCTTGAGGGGACAACCAGTGGAAATACTTGGATAGTTGTCAGCAGAAGACAGGCACAACTATAGAGCACTGGTAGCGGCTCTAGAATTCAGGTAAGAGCTGGTACAGGAATTGAAAAGTATGGCACACAAGGCCTACCCAACTGCACCACCCGATCTCCTCAAGTTGTTGCTGAGGGATCAGTTTGTAGATGCCTTGGACAGTCCACAACTGAAGATACAAGTAAAGCAAGCACACCCCTGTACTATGCAGGATACAATGGCCAGAGCTCTTAAATTTGAATCCTACATTAAGTCCAGCACAGATGTACCAAAATTGGTACAGTCATCAGGATTCAAGGCCAGCAAATGGCAGCTTTCAGAGAAGTTTGAGGGACTTTGCTGGCACTGTAATAAACCTGGGCACAAGAGAGCTCAGTGCTGGCAACTTCAACACAGGGGAGATGCCACAGCAGGAAAGGCTGTTACCCAGAAAGGTTTTTGGAACTGTGGAGAGCAAGGACATATGAGGAGCCAGTGTAAGAAGAATACCAATAAGTCAGCCTCAAGGAAACCAGTAGTGGTTCGTGTTGATGGACTCCTACCAATACCAGTTGTGAAAGTACCAACAGCTAAGTGTAAAATGGCAAGCACACATAGTGTCTACGTGAGGGAAAAGCTGGATGGCCAAAGGTGTGGGTGACTATTGAGCTCATTAGTATGAAGGACAGACACAAAGTATACTTGGCTGACATTGCAAACCAATGCATACTAGGGTTGGACTACTTACTACCGACGAAGTGTGTAGTTAATTTTGATAAAATGACGTTTGGGAACAACAAAGGCCAAATTCCGGTAAATATTGCTGCTTCTGTTGATTTACATGTCACATTACTTAAGTCAAATACAATACTCCTATGTCGGAGAAGATAATTTGGGGTAGAATAAAAGAACATCCCCAAGGCCAGCAGACATGAAGATTGGAAGGTCACTTGTAGCAGGTCATCAAGTAATACCGATAACAGTGGCTAATTTCTCTAAATGTGAGCAGACACTTAAGGAAGGGGCATTGTTGGGTGTGTGCCAGGAGGTGGATCCAGTCAATGTTAAGGCAAGAAATACAACCATAAAGAAAGGACATCCACTCCCAGAACAGTTAACTGACCCCTATAAGAAGAGCATGGCCCATTTGTCATCATCACAGGCTCTCAGGCTAATTATGCAGATGTCTTTTCAAAAGGAGATCATGACCTTGGCTGCACAGACCTTGTGGAGCACAGAATAAACACAGGCAATCATTGTCCAATAAAGATCCCTCCAAGGAGAATAGCTCCAGCAAAGCGTCACGAGATGGAGAAGGTCATGGATGGCCTAATTAAAGAAGAAATAGTCGAGAAATCAGACAGACCTTGTCAGCTCCCATTGTGTTAGTCCAGAAGAAGGATGGGACCCATCATTGCTCTGTGGACTTCAGGGCTCTTAACAGTATAACTGAAAAGGACTCATACCCATTGCCAAGAATTAATGATACTCGTGATGCCCTACGTGGTGCCAGGTGGTTTTCAACTCTGGACCTATAGTCAGGTTTTCATCAAGTGAAAATGGCTGAAGCAGATAAACCTAAGACTGCGTTTAGTTATGGCCAAGGTCTCTGGCAATATTGTGTGATGTCATTCGGGCTTAGCAATGCTCCAG